>NW_024104978.1:0-80658 GCF_003945595.2 Pipra filicauda | reverse complement strand
CAGAAAACAGCCTAAGAAAGAACTAGTGCCACCAAGGGTAACTGGGGTGGCCTAGACCGGTGACAAGAAGTAAGAAATTTCCCTCCAAGGTCAGTGTTGTGGTGCAATATGTCACAAAGGAGTCTGGATGAGGCCAAGGCTTTGTGTGTGCAGGAAGAGCCAGGGAGGACGCAGAGATGTCAGTGCAGGAAGGTGCCAGCCAGGTGGGGCAGCCGGGGGGATGACGACAGCCTGCAGGGAAAGGGGCAGGGCATGGACACCGTAGGACAGCCTGGGCTGGAGAGGAGACAGGGAGGGGAGAAGCTGAAAGGCCCTGACAGAGCCACCTTCTGCAGGCCTTTGGCCATGGCTGCTGTCTGTGCCCCTGAGGCCAGGAGGAGGGGAGTGCCCCTTGCAGCCCTGGGGCCTCATGGCCTCCTTGTCCCTGCTCAGCAGCCTGGCAGGTGCCACCCCATGGGCCTGCCCTTGGCATTGCACATCCCACATCCCAGTGCCCCAGGAAGAGCCCTGAGGAATGAGGCAGGGACAGGATGTGCCTTCCCAGGGGCTGGGGGTCAGGGCTTGGTCCTCTGGATTAAGGAAACAAGTCAAGGTTTGTTCAGCATCAGAGCCACCTTTCCCTTGCTTGTCCATCCTTGGCATCACTGAGGGCAGGTTTCTGCTCTAACTGGAACCTGGGGACACGTTCTCAGTTGTGTCCCTCAGTGAGACTCATTAGCACTACAAGAAACTTCAATGTTTCAATCTCACTTTGACTTCTAGAGAAGTTGTTTGAACTTCCTCTCAGGGACTGAGTCTCATGTAAACAACATCAAACCCCCCGAGGGTCATGAAATGCCTGGGGCTGTTGCTGTGCTGCTGAGCTGGGCCGGGCTCCTGGCACACAGGGAGCTCCTGGCAAGCAAGAAAAGCTTCAAAGAGACAGCTCTGCCCAGGAGCAGCTCCTCTGCACAGCCCAGCAGGGCTGAGGGCACTGCCAGGCCAGCTCAGGGACACCAGCAGGGCACAGACAGAGCTTCAAGGGGCTCAGCACTGGCAGGATGGCTGAGAGCTCCCTGCAGGAGGAACCTTGGCAGGGCTGCACATGGTGAGTCTGTGGCTGCAGGGCAGTGCAGGGGCAGCTCCTGGAGGCATCTCCTAAAGCTGGCCCAGCCCCAGCTGATGGGATGGGGGAGCAGGGGCTGTTTTGGGGCACTTTGGCAGAGCTGTGAAGCCGGGGGTGCAGCCAGGGGTGCCCAGGGCTGTGGGGCAGAGCAGGGTCCTGCAGCCCAGGGCGCTGTGCTGGGCAGGGACTCTGCTGCCTGCCAGGGGCAGCTCTCAGCCGGCCCGGGGAGCTGCTCCAGGGCTGGGGCACAAGGGCTGTGGGCAAGGAGCAAACCTGGCAGCTGAGGGAGGATCTTTTCCATGTCTCGCTGTTGCAGGGTCAGACCTGCTCACAGCTCCACACCACTACACCATATTGAATGGAGAATGTTTTGCAAAGCTCACAAAAGACAGGGGCTACAGGAAAGGAATTAGTGCTGAGGTGTGTTTCCTGCTTAGGCATTGTAGCATAGACATTGTTCTCTCAGGTCAGGAGGCTGCACTGAAATTTCAACTCTTTTACTCTCTGTGATGAATATTTCAGGCGGGATCAGAAATGAGCACAGGATCCTGGGCAGTGCTGAGCCTTCCCTTGGGGGTGGGCACTCTCCTGTCCCAGCCCTTGGCTTCCCTGCGGGAGGGCTCCTGTCCTGCTCTGTCCAGCACAGCTGCACCTCTGGGCTGGCACAGGGGACACTTCCCAGAGCTGCCCTTTCAAGCAGCGCTGCCCTGCTCTCAGCACAGATCTTGGTGGGGTTTTTAAAGAGGAATCTGTGTGTGAAGTCCTCTTCAAGGCAGCCCAAGGGAAAGTGCAGGGCAGATGGGAAACAGGCTGAGAGGCACTGCAGCTCTCCTGGCTCTGCAATAAGCAAGGGAGAGCTCAGCCCTTCTGCCTGTCCTGGCTCAACACTCTTCAGATTTGTCATCAGAAAAATTTGACCCTAAAAAAAACACCCCCAGGTGTTATGATTGAAACCAAAAAACCCAGTCAAAATTATTTTAAGGATAGTCTGTGCCTCTCTCCTGCAGCCCAAATTGCTCCAAGACAACACTACAGGAATTGGACTTTTCCATCAAAGCTGGGTTCCATGTGACATCCCCTGTGATTGTGAGAGCTGTCCCAAAGCAGCTCCATGTCTGCACTGCAGCAGAGCAAAGCTGAGTCCTTGGCAGCACATGGGCAGAGCTCCTGCTCCTCACAGCACCCTCAGAGAGCACAAACCAGGGAAAAGAAAGGCCTTGACTTGGAGGGGATTTCCCTGAAAACTGCCCTGGCTTTGCTGAGAGGGGGCTGTCTTAATTGTTCCCTGTGCTTTCCTTCTCTGAACAGATCCTGTGCTAAGGAACAGCAAATGTCCAACAGCAGCTCCATGGCCCAGTTCCTCCTCCTGGCATTGGCAGACAGGCGGGAGCTGCAGCTCCTGCACTTCTGGCTCTTCCTGGCCATCTCCCTGGCTGCCCTCCTGGCCAACGGCCTCATCCTCAGCGCCGTAGCCTGCGACCACCACCTGCACACCCCCATGGGCTTCTTCCTGCTCAACCTCTCCCTCACAGACCTGGGCTGCATCTGCACCACTGTCCCCAAAGCCATGCACAATTCCCTCCAGAACACCACAACCATCTCCTACAAGGGATGTGCTGCACAGGCTCTTTTCTTTCTGTTCTTCATCTCAGCAGAGTTTTCCCTCCTCACCATCATGTGCTACGACCGCTACGTTGCCATCTGCAAACCCCTGCACTACGGGACCCTCCTGGGCAGCAGAGCTTGTGCCCACATGGCAGCAGCTGCCTGGGCCACTGGCTTTCTCAATGCTCTGCTGCACACAGCCAATACATTTTCCCTGCCCCTGTGCCAGGGCAATGCCCTGGGCCAGTTCTTCTGTGAAATCCACACATCCTCAAGCTCTCCTGCTCACACTCAGGCTACCTCAGGGAAATTGGGCTCATTGTGGTTACTGCCAGTTTATCACTTGGTTGTTTTGTTTTCATTGTTTTCTCCTATGTGCAGATCTTCAGGGCTGTGCTGAGGATCCCCTCTCAGCAGGGACGGCACAAAGCCTTTTCCACGTGCCTCCCTCACCTGGCCGTGGTCTCCCTGTCATTTAGCACTGGTGTATTTTCCGACCTGAAGCCCCCCTCCATCTCCTCCCCATCCCTGGATCTGGCACTACCAGTTCTGTACTCGGTGGTGCCTCCAGCACTGAACCCCCTCATCTACAGCCTGAGGAATCAGGAGCTCAAGGATGCCATAAGGAAAATGATGACTGGATGCTTTTCAGGAGCAACAACCTTCCTCTCTTCTTCTGCACAACACTCAATGTGTATTCCTTTACTGTCCCAGGCTGCCTTCTAAATCTTTTGAGAGTGGTAGTGGTTTCCTGCATTTTTTATGCTTTTAATGTTGGTAACACAGAAATTTATTCTTCATCTCATACCTAATTCACTTTCAACCTCTTTGTTTTGACCCACAATTGTGTAAATGAGGAATCATTCTCTGTGTGCATTTAAACAAAATAAAAGTTCCTGCAGCAACTTCTTTGTGAAACATCCTGCCTTTGTTATTTTGCACATGAGGAATCACAGTCCCTGAGTATAATAAAGGACTTGAATTCTTTTTTCCAGATTCCCCCTCCAAGAAGTTCCCTGAAGCTGTAGGGCAGTGCCTGTGTGCAGAGGTGAAGGGGTAAAGAGTCCTGGTACAGGAGCACTGCCAGGGAGCAGCAGCTCTTGGGCTTTTCAGAGATGCTCTTTTTCCACTGCCTCCCTCTCCTTTCTGCTCCTTGCCCAAGGCCTGAGTGCTCTGGCAGCTCAGTCCCTGCTGTGTCAGTCCTGTGACCATGGGCAGGGACAGGCCCTGGGCACTGCTGGGGCAGAGCTGGGCTCCTTAACATCATTTCCATCAGGAAAGGGGATCCCCCTGGGCAGTTCCTGAAGACTTTGTTCTTTTTGAAAGGCTGGTGTAAAGAACAAGGCCAAGGAACAGACTCTGCAAAGTCTCATTGCTTTGCTTGTTTCCCCATTCAGTCCCTGCAGTGAGAGAAGCGACTCACTGGGGTACTTGAGGGACTGAGGGCTGGTTCAGATGTTCTGTGCTGGTGGCCAGTGGCAAATGGTCTCCAAGTCACCTGCCTGGGGCTCTGCAGCTTGTGAGGGCTCTGATGGAGGTGAGGACTTGTCTGTAGGAACTCAGGAAGTGCAGGAGAGCACAGAGGATCTGCAGGGACAGCCCGTCCCATCCAGTCAGCAGGGAATGGAGCCCTGGAGCAGAATCCTGCCCAGGGTGGAGTTACCAGAGCTCAAGTACTAAATGTCCCTGTGAACTGGTAAAGGAGAGTTCTGCAGCCCCAGGGGACACAGCAGGAACAGAGAAAGGACTCTGGCCAGTGACTCATCTGACCCACAGTGAACTCCCCTTGTGCCTCCCCAGCTCAGGGAGGGCTGTACCAGAGCCAGGGCTGGGCTTTCCAGGAGGGTGTCCTGAAGAACTCTCCAGCCCACAGGCTGCATGGAGTGGAGCCCTGCCCTGCCCTCTGTGCCATTGGAAACAGCCCATGGTCCTGCCCAGCCTTGTTCTTGGCTACTGAGCCTTCCAGGACTATGGCAGAGGGTGGAGAGGAGTGATCCCCATCCTGCTGGGTCTGCTCCCCACCCTGACCAGCATGGCCAGGGCAGGCTCAGCCCAGGGTGCCACAGCCCCTCCCTGTGCAGAGCAGCACCTCCAGCTCAGGGCCCTGCAGGGATCCCACGCTGGGATCTGCAAGTGGCCAAGGCAGCCTGGACACACTGACCTGGGCAAAGGGATGTCCCTGCAGAAGAGCAAGGCAGCATTTCTGGGCCTGCAGAGAGGAATCCCTGACACAGAGAAAGCTCTTTCTGCAGCCCCCCCTGGGGACAGGCTGCTCTGTCCCTGGGCCAGGACTCTGGGCTGGGCTGGGCAGAGGGGCTGGCACTGAGGGGCACAGTCAGGCTGTGCTGGGCATCTCCTGCAGGTGACACCAGGGCTCCTGCAGTTTCCCTGACCTCCATTTCCTCCTGCCATGCTGAGTGTCCAGCCCCTGAGCTGATGGGGATGCTGAGACTCCTCTCTGTGCCCTTCAGAGGGGCTGGGGCTGTGGGGGGAGTGCCCAGAGCTCTGCAGCTATCTGGGCTGGGCACTGCTGTGGGGCCAGACCAGACTGGGCTGCTCCCCCAGTTGACCTCTCTAATGAAATCCCTTCTAATTTTCTCCTGAAGGACCATGAGAATATGTGTTGTGTCCTGAGCACTAAACTGGAACTGTGGGGTAATAGAAAAGGTTTTGGTGTCAGGGATATTGGGAAGGCTGGGCAGTGTCACTGGGAGACCTCTCCCAAACCCTTGGAAAGGCCAGAGCCAGCCCAGAGCTTCCTGGGGCCTTGGCAAAGGCAGACCTGGAACCAGTCTGCAAACAGGGCAGCAAGGAGGGTTGGCAGAGTTCCAGACTGCTCAGGCTCAGCAGGGAAGGGGAGAGGGCAAGTCCTCCTGCAGCCATTGCCAGGCATGGGAAGGACAAGGCAGGGATTGCCCAGACTTCAGCAAGGCCTTTGACATGATCTCCTGTGGTCTCCTTAGAGCCAGACTGGTGAGAGCTGGACTGGACAAGTGAAACATGTGGTGAGTGGGAAGTTGAATGATTGATGAGGCTCAAAATCATGGTACAAATTCCTCTTGGCAGAAAATTTGTGACATCCATCAGGGATCAGCCCTTGACCATTCCTATGGAACATCTTTATTATGTCTCTGGGTGATGGGATGAAATGCACTTTCCACTCCTTTGTGGATGATGCCAAGTTGCAGCGAGTCTGTGAGAAACCTCGTCTAGTTAATGGTGACTTGGACAAAAAATGTGGTCAAGATGACTGAGTTGGATAAACTTGTCTTGTCATCAGGTGCCCACCAAGGCCCACGACAATGAAGGAAAAAGTCATGGGTCAGAGGAAGGGCAATTCAAAAGGGGAACAAAAAGACCAAACATAACCAAACCAAACCCAACCAAACATGGAATGACAGAATATGCTGAGTTGGAAGGGACCCACAGGGAACATCCAGTCCAACCCTTAGCCCTGCACAGGACCATCCCCAAGGGTCACACCATGAGCCTGAGAGGATCATCCAACTTATTTAACTCTGTCAGCCTTGGTGCTGTGCCCACTGCCCTGGGGAGCCTGGTCAGTGCCCAACCAGCCTCTGGGGGAAGAATCTTTGTCTAAGATCCAACCTAACCCTCCCCTGACAACTTCAGGCCATTCCCTCAGTCCTGTCCCTGGTCCCCCCAGAGCAGAGCTCAGGGCCTGCCCCTCCTCTGCCCCTCCCCAGGAAGTTGGACCTGCACTGAGGTCTCCCCTCAGTCTCCTCTTCTCCAGCTGAACACACCAAGTGCCCTCAGTGTCCTCACACGCCTTCCCCCCAAGGCCCTTCCCCATCTCCCTTGCCCTCCTTTGGACACTCTCCAATGGCTCAATCTCTCCCTTCCATTGTGTCCCCCCAAACTGCCCCAATGGTGCAGGTGAGGCCGCCCCAGGGCAGAGCAGAGCGGGACAATCCCCTCCCTGGCCCGGCCGGCCATGCTGGGCCTGATGCCCCCAGGACAGGCTTGGCCCTCCTGGCTGCCAGGGCACTGCTGACTCAGGGCCAACTGGCCACCCACCAGCACCCCCAGGGCCCTTTCCCGGCCCTGCTTTCCAGCCTCTCCTTCCCAGTCTGTCCGTCCATGCGGGGTTGCCCCATCCCAGGGCAGAATCCGGCACTTCCCCCTGTTGAAGTTCTCAGGGCTCCTAAAGAGCCGGGAGGTCACGGGATGTCAAAGAGCCCCACGGAGCTCAAGGGACCCTTGGGACACTGTGGAACCTCCTGGAATCAAGGGACCTTTGTGACATGTGGGGCCTCATGGAACAAAAGGAATCCTGGGCAACTGCAGAGACACATGGAAGCAAGTGGCCACTGGGAGACGTGGGGCCTCATGGAATCAGGGGAGCTCTGGGACACTGCAGAACCTCACGGAATCCAGAGGCCATTGTGACACTGCAGGGCCTCTTTGAACCAAAGGGGCTTGTGCTGGGCTGTCACAGGCCAGGGCAGGGGCAGCTGGAGAGCCCCTGGCCCATCCATGAGTCACGGGCTGAGCCATCAGCTCCTGCAGAGAGAAGGGACCTCACAGGCCCTTCTGAAGGGATTAATAGTGGGTCTATTGGCTCTCAGGATGAAGATATTGACTGGGAAAGCTTTCAGGTGTATCCCTGATGATAAGGAAGTCAGGACACAGCCCTAATGGGGAAAACAAAGGCAGACTGCAAAGTTGGTAGGCCTAGGATGTGGGAACTGCAATAAGGCCTTGAGCTTTGCCAAATGTATCACCAATTGATCCTAGCCAATGAAAATGCTGTTGCTTGCTTACCTAAAATAAGGTTACTGCTTGCTGCTAGCAAGGGGTATAAAAAGACAGATGAGAAAATAAAGAGAGACATCTTTTCTGCACACAACCAGACTCTTTGTGTCTTTATCGACCATCACGACTCTACACCGACAGTTTTGTTATTGCTGGGCAGCACTTGCACAGCTCCAAGGCCTTTCCTGCCCCTGGTACAGCCACGCTGGGGAGGGAGCTGGGGGTGCGTGGGAGGGTGGGAGGAGACACACCTGGGCCAGGTGACCCCCCTGAGCCAAGGGCTGCTCCAGACCATGGACATCACACTCAGGGTGTGTAGGGGGGAACTTTGGAGTGATGGTGTTTGTCTGCCCAGGTCACCGTTACTCGGGACAGGGCCCCACTCTCCTGGAGGTGCTGAACACCTGCCTGTCCATGGGAAGCTGGGAATGAATTCCTGGTTTGGCCTCACACATGTGCACGTCTTTGACTCAACCCAGGAGTTTTGTCACTTCTACCCTTCTGATTCTCTGCCCCATCCCTGTGGTGGGGAGGGAGTGAGCGACTGTGCAGTGCTGAGTTTCTGGCTGACACTGCTAAACCGTGACAGATGGAAAGTCCACAGGACTCTGGGACCCTGTTTTGGTGCTGAACTGTCCCCTTGGTGGGTTTTTAATAATTATAAATTTTTTTATTCTGTATGCCAAGTTACTCAAGCCTTACAGAACTCAGTGCAAGATCTCATAGCAGGGCAAGGTGCCCTTCCTATCCTTTAGCTTTTTAAGCTGATTCCACACAGGGACACTGTCCACAGGCCATGAGGCCTAGCAAGGGATTTGTCAAACCCAAGGGGAGTCGCCTCTCATGGGTTGTGTCACCTCTGGGGCTCACTGATGACTGACCACAATTGCACTGTTTCCCCTTAACATTACATTGGTCAGACCCAGCTGGAAGGAGCTCTTGGCATTGAACTCTTTTGGGGCACTGAAGGTGTTCTGGAGGACAAAGATGTCATGGCAGGGCAGGACATAACAGGAATGCCTCAGGACACCGTTCCCCTCCCGGAGGAGGAGGAAAGCCAGGCTGGACATGTGGTTTTGTTGGAGTGAATATGGGATGCTTTGTTCAGGCAACCACATACCCCAGTGGGACTTGTAGCATTTGGGACCATTTTACACCCTCTGTAGGATCACTTTGTCCATAGGAGTCTCTTCAAGGCCATTCTCACTTCCTTATTCTTCAGAATATAGATGAGAGGGTTAAACATGGGAGTCACAACTGTGTCAAACAGGGCAGAGTATTTGTCAGGATCTCCAGAATCCCTCGAGTGTCCCTTTAAGTAGACAACTGTGGCTGAGCCATAGAAGAGTGTCAGCACCCCGAGGTGTGAGGAGCAGGTGGAGAAGGCTTTGTGCCTGCCCAGAACTGAGGGGGTTTTCAGACTTGCCCTGATGATTTTAATGTAAGACAGAACTATCAAGCAGAAGGGGAGGATTACAAAACCCAGGGTGATGGTGTGCAGCCCCACTTGGTTCCAGAACGTGTCTGCACAGACCAGGTCCAGCAGCGGGGGGACGTCCCAGAAGAAGTGAGGAAGGTCACGGGATGCACAGAAGGGCAAAGGGAACAGCTGGTAGGTCTGTCCTACCTGCACTGGTGCCACAGCCCCCCAGGAGCCCAGCAGCAGCCTGGTGCAGAGCCCCTGCTCATGGCCAGGGCACAGGGCAGGGGGTGGCACACGGCCATGCAGCACTCGTAGGCCATGGCAGCCAGGAGAAGGCTTTGGGTGCTGCCCAGCAGAACCAGGAAATACAGCTGGGCAGCACAGCCAGGGAAGGGGATCCTGCCATCTGCCCTCAGGAGACACAGCAGCATTTTGGGCAGAGTGACGGAGGTGTAGCAGACCTGCAGGAAGGACAAGTTCCTCGGGAAGAAGCACGTGGGGCTGTGCAGGCTGGAGTCCAGCACAGTGAGGAGGCAACCAGGCTGTTCCCTGCCAGCACCACCAGGTAGATGAGCAGGAACACCGGGAAGCACAGGCCCTGTGGCTGCAGTGTCTGCCCCTTGCAGAACAGTCTGGCTTACATTCCTTGTCCAGATCTTGAAGAGATGCATTTAATGTAAGAACACTGAGAAGAAAGAGGGTGAAAAAGGAGGAAAGTGATGAAAATGGGGAATCAAGGCAAGGCAAGGCAAGGCAAGGCAAGGCAAAGAGAGGCAATCCAAACAAAGCAAGGCAAGGCACGACTCAGTTCTTAGACCTTGGTGAGAGAGATTAATCCCAGCTCTCCTCACATGTGGGAGCCCATCCCCTGGAGCTCTGTCAGCACACAAAGATCTGGGAGACTGTCCAAGATCTGAATCACTCACCTTTACATGGTGAGGGGTGAATCCCACTGGAAGTAAACCAGGCTTCTCTCTTCCAGGGAATCCAGTGGCTCTGATGCATCCGTGGGGCATTTTAGCAGGACAGGGAAGCAACAGTTTATGCAAAAATATCCAGGGTTCCTAACTGTGCTAAAAGACAGGTTCATGCAAGCAGTGCCAGTGTGTCCTGCAGTTTTCAGTCATCCAGAGAAGAAAGTGGTTCAAAGAGGGTGATCTCCCCATGGTACCTGATTTTCCTGAACAGGTCAGGTTTTTATAACTTCTGAAAGAGTCACTGATAATCCAACATTCCTGACCTTGCTGCTCTGTCCCTGGGATTCCTGAGCCCTTACAACACCCACTGAGAAGTCTTCTTAAACTCGGAGGTGTCACTGATGACAACAGCAGGTCAGAAAACATCAAGTATCCAATTAGCCAAGGGACAAGCACAGGGCATTTTTTCAAGAGAAAAAAACTGAATTCACACAAACATGTCATCCTAATACTTTTCATGTTTTCCCACAGTATTTGTGCCATTTTCCTGTGAGTTTTATCTGTCTCATAGAGGTGTCAGTCAAAATTTCCAAGATCAAATTAAAGTTTGCATGAGAGAAAAGTCACTAGGATTGTTTTCTAATCTACCAACTTCATAACATAAATATACAGAAAAATTAAATATTCTTATTTAAAACCCAAACAAATCATTGAGATACCCACATTTATTTTAATTTAATGCTTTAACTCAAAGCAACCATTCCCATGCAGATTCTCCACATACCAGCAATCCCTGCTTGTTCCCAAATGTTGTCAAAGATGCAGCCTCCTCTTTTTAACTCTCAGGTGTCTCCGTGCTCCGAAGATCTCGGGTGGAGCCCAAGGCAGGCCAGTTTTGCTCCCAGGAACCTGCCAGAGCCCTTCTTAGGTGGTGCCAATCTCCCAGGCAGCGTTTCCCAAAGCTGGAGGAAGCCTGAAAAGGAAGGAAACTTCCCCAAAGCCAAGCCAGGCTTTTCTCAGTATCTGAGCTGCTGCCCAGAGCCTTTGCCTCCCTGCACCCACGGCCTCCAAGGGTCTGCTGGAGAGTCCCTGGGGAGGCTTTGTCAGGAATGGCCCTCGGGGGGCTCCTGAAGGCTTCAAGGGACTGCAGGATTTTCAGAGCAATTTGGGTTTTTCTTTTGATTTTGCATTTCTGAGAGGTTTGTGCAACCATGGCCTCCAATTCTCTGCTGTAACGAGTCCCGTGAGAGCCTCAGGCAGTGACAACCCTCAGGGGGGCTCGTTAATGCTTCAAGGCACTCAGGGTTTATTGAGGTACTTTTTTGACACTGAGCCTCTGAGAGGTTTGTTCAGTCATGGCCTCCAATGACCTGCTCTAATTAGTCCCCTGAGAGACTCTGTCAGTTGGGACACCCAGTGGGGCTCGTTAATGCTTCAGGGACTGCAGGGTTTTCACAGGACTTTGTGTTCTGCTTTCCACACTCAGTGTCTGAGAGGTTTGTGCAATCCTCTGCAGTTACCTGCTCTAATGAGCCCTTGAGAGGCTTTGTCAGTTGTGACACTCTGTGGGGCTCATTAATTCTTTGAAGTAGTTCAGTTTTTAAGGGCACTTTGGCTTTTGCTTTTGACACAAAGCCTGTGACAGATTTGTGCAATCATGGCCTGCAGTGATCTCCTTCAAGGAGTCCTTGAGGAGCCTGGATTGGGAATGGCCCTCAGTGGGACCCATTAATGCTTCAAGATATGTCGAGTTTCTCTTCTGACTTGGACTCATGGAAAGGTTTGTGCAATCTCCTCTCAGAGGAGAACCTCACCTGAGGTTCAAGGACTCGGCGCCAAGTGCACCGTGGGGACCACGGGGCTCCTTAAAATCCATCAAGTGCTAAGAAACCACAGCTCTGCCTTGATTCTCCTCTAGTCTAGTGCAGTTAATGAGGAAGTTTTCTTAAAACACAGAAATACTTCAAAGAGGTTCTAATAAACATGCACTCTTCTTTTCAAGGGTGTAGTTTATTACTTTTCTCCTTTGAGAAGAGTTGTTTGCATCATTCTCTGATTGATATGGATCCAGGGTCTCTCCTAAGGAGGTTTGGACTGGTTGGAGCTTTCCCTTGAGGTCTGACACAGTGTGGACAACCTTGCTCCACATTTCCCAACCCCTTCCTGTCTCTGTTCAGTCTCCTGGGTCCTGCTTTGCTCACAGAACTGGCTGCACACAGCAAAGAGGGGTTTTTCTTCTTTTTTTGCAGCAATCTGGAGCCCATAAGGTTCACCTTTGGTAACAGACCCTCCTCAGCTGTGAGCCAAGTCCCCGCTGCCAGCAGTGAGGTTCAGCTCCCCCAAGGCAAAACTGTGCCAGAAATGTTTTAGACACCCAGGAAGGGAAATAATAAACAGGAATAAAGAGTTGGTACTGGGGGGACACTTGGGGATCCTGAGGGGCACTTATGGGGCAGTTTTGGGGGGGACATTTAGGGGACACTTGGGCATCCAGGGGGGCGCTTCGAGGTCGGGGGCCGCGCCGGGGCTGGATGGCTGAAGAATGGACACACAGCCCTGGAACCGTTGGATCTCCTGGATAATTGAAGTGCCTCTAACGGAAGGTGCACGGCCTGCCTGCCCCTCCTGCCGAGCACCAGCTCCATCTCCTGCTCCTGGCAGCTTTCCAGAAATCCAGGGCTGGGTGTGGATTGAACGCTATGGCAAGGGGCAGGATAAAGTTGCTTGGCTTCCACCTTTGGTGTCTCAGTGTTTGTGATCTTGGGAATCCTCACGAGCCTGAAACAATGGCAGATTATCTGTTCTCATAAGATGTGTACCTGGAGATTTTTTTTGATCTGTGTTTAAGTCTTCCTTGAAAATACAACTGATAGAGAACAATGGAAAAAAAATAAAAAGAGGAAAAAAAAAGAAAAAAAGCAAATACAAAGACAAAAAGGAAGAAAAAAGAGAAAAAGGAGTAAAAAGAGAAAAAAAAAGACAGAAAAAACAGGAAAAAATGAGACAAATAAATAAAAAAAAGAAAAAAGAAAAAAGGGGAAAAAAGAAAAAAGACAGGAAAAAGGGGAAAAACGAAAGTAGAAAAAAAAGGAAAGAAAAAAGAAAGAAGAGAAAAAAAAGAAAAGACAGAAAAAGAAGAAAACCGAAAAACGTATTATCCTCACTCCGCACGTGCAAATGGCCGCTATGACCCGCCGCAGGGACTACAACTCCCGTGGTGCCCCGCGCGAAGCGCAGGCGCGGCCGTGGCCGTGCGGGGGCGTGGCCGCGCGCTGATTGGCTGCGGCGGTGTTCTCTAAGCGCGGTGCGCGCGCAGAGCGCCGTGTTGACTTCCGGGAGTCGTTGATGGCGGCGGGGCCCGCATTGTGCTGTGAGAGCTGGCGGGGGGTGCGGGAGAGCGGGGTCTGGGGATCCCCTCGGGGGCTGCGGGGAGCGCGGCTGTGGGTGGAAAGGCTGGAGGGCTCGGGAGGGTTTGGCGGGGGCTCGGGGGTTCCCGAGGGTCAGAGCGCGGGGCCTTGGAACCCTCTCGGGGGCCGCGGGGCCCGGGGGCCTCCCAAGAACCCGGATGTTCGATTCGATTCCGAGAAAGTCCCTCGGAAAAAAACATCAAAACCACCCAACAAAAAAAGAACCCTAAAAAAGGGAAAAGTGAGAAAAAGGTGAAGGAAAAACTGCAAGGGTCAGGATGATTTTATTGGTTTGCTTCAGTTTTTCCTTGGTCTCCTCTTTCTCAGGTTTTCTGCTCTCTTCCTTTACAGAAAGCTCTTCTGCTGTTGTGTGGTTTTGGGGTCCCTGGGGGGTCCCTGAGGAGGTTTTGGGGGATCTCTGAAGGGGTTTAGTGTCCGGAGGGGACTTAAGGTGGGGGGGGGGTTGATGGTCCCTGAATGGGTTTGGGAATCCCTGAGGGAGTTTTGGAATCTCCGAGGGAACTGGGAGGTCCTGGGGAGGGCCTTTGGGGGGGTCTTTGAAGCAGTTTTGGGGGTTTCTAGTGGGATTTTGGGAGTCCCAGACGGTTTTGAGGGTCCCTGAGGGGTTTTTTGGGGTCCCTGAAAAGGCCTGGGGATTCCAGGTGGGTTTTGCAGGTCACTGAGAGGGTTTAGGGGGTCCTGGGGGTGGATGAGGTCTCTGAGGGGATTCGTGGGGTCCTTGAGGAGGTTTCGATGGGTCCAGAGGTGGATTTCTGAGGGGATTTCAGGGGTTCTGAGGGGATTTTATGGGGTCTCTGTGTCAGCAGACCGACCCCAGGGAAAGGGGATCCCAATGCCTGCCCCGAACCCCAGAGACCCCCAAAACTCAGCACACAGAGACCCCACAGGGGGGCCCGGGGGTCCCCTAAAGCCCAGCAGTGGGGTTCATGGGGTCCCCCAGCCCCCAGGGGAGGGGTCCTGGGGGTGCCCCCCAAAGTGCGGGGGGGAGATGAACCACATCTGGGTAAGGGGATCCCAGTGCCCCCAGTATATCCCAGTGACCTCCCAGTGATCCTCAGTACAGCCCAGTAACCCCCTCAGTGACCACCCAGTGTGTCCCAGTGACCTCCCACTGCCCCCCAGTATGGCCCAGTGATCCTCCAGTGTGCACCCAGTAACCAGCCAGTGTCCCCGTGTGTGTCCTGGTAATCCCCCAGTAACTCATCAGTCCCTCCCAGTGTCCCTCAGTAACCCCCAGTCCCTCCCAGTGCCCCCTGGTTCCTCCCAGTGTGTCCCAGTACCCCCCAGTAATCCCCCAGTGCCCCCAAAGCCCCCCAACTGTCCCCAACGTGTCCCCAGATGCCCTTGGCCTTTCTATGGCTGGGGGGGGGGGCGTTTTTGTGGTCAGAGGGTCCAGGGGGGGCTCCTGGGGTGAGATGGAGGGTTGGGGACATCAGGGATGAGGTTTGGGGACAGTGGAATTGGGGGTGTCAAGGGGGGAATTGGAAACACCAAAAGGGTCTTGGGGACATGAGGGGAGTCTCAGGACTGACCTGCTTGTAGGGAAGCCCCTCCTCTGCCCCTCTAGGCCCCATTAACCCCCCACCAAATGTCCCCCAACTCCCCTTTTTTTCCTTTAATCCCCTCCCCCCACTGATCCCTTTGACCCCCCAGTGCCCACAAGACCCTTTTAACTCCCCCAAATGCCCCCAAAGCCCCACCAAATCCCCATCCAACCCCTCCAGATCCCCCCAAATCTCCCCCAGCTCTTCCTTCAAATCCCTCCCAACCCCCCCCCAGAGGGATCACCCCGCACCCTGGGACAGGAACACAGTGGGCTGTACTGGGGGCACTGGGCTGTACTGGGAGGGCACTGGGGGGGGCTCAGGTGTCCCACAGCAACGTGGCCCAGCTCCAGGAGAGATCTGGGGAGCAGTGAGGGGGTACTGGACTGTACTGGTCTGTACTGATCTGTACTGATCTGTACTCCTCAATCCCCAAAGCCCCTCCCCAGCTCCCCCAGGTCCCTCCCTCACCCCAAAGCCCCCCAGGCCCCCCCAGGCCCCTGACTTGGTCCTGCTGCCCCTTGAGCATCTGCAGCTCCTGCAGAACCAGGCATTTCATCAGCAAATGTGCAGGTGACACCAAGCTGGGGGTGTGTGGATGTGCTGGAAGGCAGGAGGGCTCTGGAGCACAAGTGGTGTGAGGAGAGGCTGAGGGAGCTGGGGGTGTTGGGGCTGGAGAAGAGGAGGCTCAGGGGAGACCTCCTGACTCTCTGCAAGTCCCTGCCAGGAGGTTGGAGCCAGGTGGGGTGGGGCTGTTGTGCCAGGAAGCAGCAGTAGGACAAGAGGGCTGGGTCTGGAGCTGTGCCAGGGGAGGTTTACCTTGGATATTAGGAAGCAATTTTTTGCTGAGAGAGTAATGAGACCTTGGAATGGGCTGGGCAGGGAGGGGGTGGAGTCCCCGTCCCTGGAGGTGTTGAAGGTGAGAGTGGATGTGGCCTCAGTGCCATGGTCTGGGAAGCACGGCGGGGTTGGATCCAGGGTTGGACTTGATGATCTTGGAGGTCTTTTCCAACGTGGCTGATTCTGTGATTCTCTGATTGCCATTCCTGTGGCAGCACATGCTTGAGGCTCCATCCCCAGGGTGATGGAGATGTCTGTCCATATCTATCTGCAAGGTTAGTCTGTAAATGTGTGGTGTTAGAAAAGCAGGCTGAGTTCTGGGCTGGTTGTAGAAGGAGAAAGAAGCCCCCAGGCCAGTGCAGGCAGGCAGCCCTCAGCTTGCACATGATGTCCCCTCCCTGCAGGTTCCTGTCCTTGAGCCCAGGCCCTGAGGTGAGGCTGAGAAGTGGCGCGGAGGTGAGCCCAGAGCTGTCCCTGAGGTGAGGCTGAGAATAAGTGCAAGGCAGAGGTGCTGCTGAGGAAGGAGAGCCCCGTGGTGGGGAAGGCACAAAGCTGTGTGTGCCCATCCCCGAGCAGGTGCTGTGTCCATCCCCTGTGTGCCAGGTGAGCTGGGGCTTTGCTGCAGAGCTGCGGGCGCTGATTTGAGCGGCTGCAAGTGCTGAGATGGTGGGCACCCAGGAACACCAACTGTGCCTGGCCACGGAGCCTGCAAGGAGGAGCAGAGACAGCCCTGGCAGTGTGGGGGGCCAGGTTGTCCCTGTGCCTTCCCCTGCAGGCCCTGGCTGTCCCTGCTGGGCCCCTGTCCATCCTCCCCTCAGGTCCCTGCACACCTGCTCTCCAGAGCTTGACTCACTGCAGTCTTTGCAGGGAAATCTGTGCTGGCAGCTGCATCCTGAGCCCGAGGGCCGTTTGTATCCCCGAGTGCTGATCCAGCCTGGGGACCCAAGGGATCCTCTGCCATTCCATCCATACAGCAGGAGTCACCCTGCTACCCTTGAGTCCCTGCAGAGGAACAAGTGCCATCTCTCTGTTTGGGAGAAGCCAGATGCTGCCCCTGGGCCATCAGAAGTGGTGCTGAAACCTCTTTCAGCCCAGCCCTGGGTGCAGTTTTCTCATCCCCTCACCGAGTGCCGGCTGCCCCAGCCAGCACTGACCAACCAGGGTGTTTGGCACATGTGGTTTGGTGATTTGGAGAAACAGCCCCAGGCTGGCAGGGGGCCAGAGGACCTCGAGGAACAGCCCTGGCGAGGTGCCTGCACTGTCAGGGGGCCAGGGGATCACTGCTCCACGGAACCGGCTGGAGCTCTGGGTGACCCTGAGCTGAAGGGCCTGTGAGCTGTGGATGAGTCCAGGATGGAGCAGAGACCCCCCTGCAGCCTGGGAGGAGCCCACGCCAGAGCAGGGGATGCCCAAAGGAGGCTGAGAGCCTGTGGGAAGCCCCTGATTTCCAGGGCTGCCCCCGTGCCCCAACTTGGTTTAAGAAGAGTTTTTTTGGGCTAATTTTTAATATTTTATAGTATTTTTTAACTGAATCTCATTTTTTTGCAGTTTGGGGGAGTGGGGGACTTCTTGCTATTTCTGAGGGGTTTTTATCTGAATCACAGTTGTTTGGGTTTTTCTGGGCTGAATCTTGGTGTTTTGGAGGTTTCTATGGTCAGAGGATGCCCAATGAGTTTTAGAGATGGACTTGGGCATTGGGAACCCCCAAGCCAACGTGCTCAGCCCTTGTTTTCCCCCCCATCAGGATTTGTCCTTCCCAAAGCTTGGCCAGATGAAGGAGGCTGCGAGGAAGAGGAAGATGCCTTGGTCCCCCCAGGCAGGTGAGGAGGAAGTCAGTGTCCCTTTGGGTGGGTGTTGTGCTGGCTCTGTCAGCCGAGCATGGCCCCGGCTGCAGGACAACCCCGCTGGCGCCGCCGTCCTGCCGGGGCCGGAGTTGGGGGGATGTCCGTGGCCTTCCCTGTGGGCCGGAGGCAAATCCCCTGCCTGTCCTTCTTGCTTCCTGCCCCAGGCCCCGAGGTGAGGACGGAGAGCCCGGAGGACAAATCCCCCCGTGAGAGCCTGGTGGGAGAGGCCGTTTTGAAGGGCTCCCCGGCGCAGGAAGGCAGCGGGGAGGAAAAGGGCCGGAGATCCCCCCGCAGGAGGGGCTCCAAAGCCAGCCCAGGGTGCTCTGAGGAGGAAAGAGCCAGCCTGTGCCGGGAAGGCGGCCGGAGCTTGAGGGGGAGCTCTGAGCTGGTGGTCCCTGAGCAGCCTCCCAGCAGGAGGAAGCCCTTCAGGTGCTTGGAGTGTGGGAAGAGCTTCAGCCTGAGCGCCAAACTCCTCACCCACCAGCACATCCACACTGGGGAACGTCCCTACACATGTGGGGAATGTGGGAGGAGCTTCAGTGACAGCTCCACCCTCCGCAACCACCGGCGCATCCACACTGGGGAACGGCCCTACAAGTGTGGGGAGTGTGGGAAGAGCTTCACGCAGAGCGTCAACCTCCGCACCCACCATCGTATCCACACTGGGGAACTGCCCTACACATGTGGGGAATGTGGGAAGAGCTTCAGGCAGAGCGCCAACCTCCGCACCCACCAGCGCACCCACACTGGGGAACAGCCCTACACATGTAGAGAATGTGGGAAGAGCTTCAACTGCAGCTCCCACCTACGCAACCACTGTCGTATCCACACTGGAGAACGGCCCTACGTGTGTCAGGAATGCGGGAAGAGCTTCAGTGACACCTCCACCCTCGTCAAGCACCAGCGCGTCCACACCGGGGAGCAGCCCTACACATGTGGGGAGTGTGGGAAGAGCTTCAGTACGAGCTCCAGCCTCCTCACCCACCGGCGCATCCACACTGGAGAACGGCCCTACAAGTGCTTGGAATGTGGGAAGAGGTTTCAGACCAGCTCAAATCTCCTCCAGCACCAGCGGACGCACAGGGATGAGAGGCCCTTCCGCTGCACTGACTGTGGGAAGGGCTTCAAGCAGAGCTCTGACCTTAACACCCACCGGCGCATCCACACTGGAGAACGGCCCTACAAGTGCTTGGAATGTGGGAAGAGGTTTCAGACCAGCCCACATCTCCTCCTGCACCATCGGACGCACACGGATGAGAGGCCCTTCCGCTGCACTGACTGTGGGAAGGGCTTCAAGCAGAACTCCGCCCTCGTCACCCACCGGCGCATCCACACCGGGGAGCGGCCCTACAAGTGTGGGGAGTGTGGGAAGAGCTTTGCCCACAGCTCTTCCTTGACCAAACATCAACAGACCCACCGTTAAAAGAAGCGCTACGAGTGGCCCGACCCCCATTGGATGATCCATAGGAACTCATTTTGGGCACAGACCTGGTGACCCACGTTCCAGGTGATCCATGCTGGGCACAGACCTGATGACCCCTGTGTCCAGCCCTTGTCCCGACCCCCCTGACAGCAAGAGTGACCCAGGGTCTTGTAACTGATCCCTTGGGGAAGATTACAGTTAGTTTATCTATCTCTATCTATCTATATATATGTAGGGTTCACTTTAGATCAATTTTGTTTCCTTGTAGAGTAGGTTTGGGGCAGTTTTGGCTCCTGTCTATAGTGATCTAAAACCATAAAAATAACACTTCCTCTCTCTGGCTCCAAGCCCAGCCTGTCCTTTCCAGGGGTAGATGTTCCCCCCCCCTTCCCCGGGCGGTTCCTTTGCCCATGGGCAGGAAAGCCCCCACTGCTTCTGCAACTGGAGAGTGTTGGAGCCGTGGACCATTAACATTCCAGTCTCTCCCAGCTCTGCACCCCAAAAGTCGAGCGGGATCAATGTGTCCCCTCAAAGTGGCTCAATCCTGTAGCAGTTCATATTCCAGGCAGAATGCCAAAGGGCATCCTGGGACTCAAAGTCCTTCTGTCTCTGTCGCACGTGCGCAGTGAAGTGCTCGGATGGGAGTGCTTGAGGAGGTCCCATGTCACCGTTTGAAGTGTCTGTATAAGCTTGTGTTGATCTTAATAAAGCTCATTGGGTTACTGCACCCCCGTGTCGACTGGGTTCGTGCAAGACAAATGCTCTAAATGGCCGCCCCAATCGGGACATTCAACAGGCGTCGGTAACCAGAGGCCACAGGCCTTGGGACATCTTGCCATGGCATCCGTCCTGATGGAATTCCAAGGAAAAAGGAAGAGCTCTTCGACAAATTGTGCGCATCAGTCACCTCTGCAAAGACAGGACAAAAAGGGAAAAAGGACAAAAAAGGACAAAAGAAGAAAAATCCGGCTTCGGCAAACAAGAGGTGACCTATTAGGATGGGAGGGATGTATTCCCACCCACGAGGGGAGGTGTTCCCCAGAAATTAAAGAAGAAGCTGAAGCTGTCAGCCAGTCCTTAAAAACGCTGGACAAAGACGTAGCAGAAAATAAACCGTTGGCGCTCTTAAATTGGATCATCACAAATGAACCGGCACTTCCATCAACTGGAACCCATCAGATACGATCTTGGCGAGGAATTGGAAATGGACTCATCAAAAAAGCGAGTTCTGGAGGCGTTGGAGGCATTTAAAAACTGGGCTGCATGGAAGGAAATAACGATGGCCTTATATGCTCGCTACAGGGGAGCAAATCCAGCCGCAGCAATGGGCCCTGCTTCCCCTGTCCCTCCTGCAGCCCCTGCTGTAAGGGGGTACTTTTGAATTAACTGATCAATGGAGCATAGAGGCGTGAGAACGGGATCATATTAGGATGTGAAACCAGCTGGAGTATGGTACAATGTAACTTCATGGCAGGAGCGAATTGGAAGGTCCATTGTGCTTTTTAGCAAGTCAGCCTGATATCCCCTATTATCAGAGCTGAGTTCTTCCTTGGTTCTGCTACATATTGCAAGATAGATACATCTACCCTTGAAACACAGTGGTAGAGGTCATCCATAGGGGTGAGGAAGATGATGATGGGAGGAAGATTATGTGGGCAGGGGTCGCTGGCCCCTTGCCCTACAAGTGGGGCAGGCGCAGACTGTTGCCATGAGGTGATGATCAGGGGGGGTTTGGCTGCCACTCAGGCATCACCTTATACTGGGTACTGGCCCTACGTGGTGTAATGTGGAACTGATAAAATGGGGTGTCAGAGCTGCTGAGCTGAGCGATCCTCATCCTACCACCGAGCCTGTGTTGCTCCGCGGGGACGCCCGCTAAGCACGGGCACCGACCAGCTGCTGCAGATCCTGACAGCCCTGGCCTGTCTGTGTGGGTAAGCACAGGTTATTGAGAGGAAGCAACTGAGAGAACAAACTTTTTAATATCCTTTTAGTGTTCCTGTAACTCCCCTTTTATGTTTATAGGATTTTTTTTTTTCCTTTAGTTTCCCTCTTTACTAACCAATATCGTGTTATCCATAATATTGTGTTAAGATCCTTTTTTGGTATCCCTTTTCACTAGTTAATACTGTATTAAATGCTGTTAGTAGTATTTGTTTTAACGCTGCCCCATAAGGTGGTTATTTTGTATCCTTTTTTAGTTTTAGTCCTTGATTCTCTTTGCTAAGTTTATTATTATTATTATTCTCACTGTAATAAAAGATATTTTGTGTGTTTGAATATTTCTGGCACTTGTCTTTATTCCGGACATGTATCCAAATTGTTACAATTCCCTCCCACAGTGGTTCTGCAATCCCTGCCTTGTCCTTCCCATGCCTGGCAATGGCTGCAGCAGGACTTGCCCTCTCCCCTTCCCTGCTGAGCCTGAGCAGTCTGGAACTCTGCCAACCCTCCTTGCTGCCCTGTTTGCAGACTGGTTCCATGTCTGCCTTTGCCAAGGCCCCAGGAAGCTCTGGGCTGGCTCTGGCCTTTCCAAGGGTTTGGGAGAGGTCTCCCAGTGACACTGCCCAGCCTCCTCAATATCCCTGACACCAAAACCTTTTCCATAGCCCACACTGCCAGAGGAGTGCCCAGGACACAACACAGGTTGTCCTGGTGGTTGTGGAGAATGAGAAGGGATTTCTTCCTCGAGGCCAACCCCTCCAATTGGATTTGAGTGCAGCTGAAAGGTTTCCTCAGCATTTTCCCCAGTGCCTCCCTGCCCTGAAGGTTTGTGGCCCTCAGGCTGGAGCTGAGGGGGTTGGGCAGGTGCCTGAGGAGGGGGGAGAACAAGGGCTGTGTCCAACTGTGCCAGGAGGGCTGTGCTGGGCAAGGATGAGGAGGCTGCAGAAAACAGTGGCACTGGGGAGGGGAGAGGAGCAGCTGGAGAGACCTTGTGCCTGCCCACGCTGGGCAGGAGCTGCCCCAGGATGGCAGCTCTGAAGCACTCCCAGGATGTCCCTGGGAACAGGAGGGGAAGACTGGATCTGAAAATGGAACCTGGAAAGCAGAGAGCAGGAGTGTCATGGTGACACTGCAGGAGAGTTGCAGCCCTGGAGCAAGGTCCCAGAAGAAGTGACCCAGTCCATGCAGTGGCCTCAGAAGATCCCAGAGCATCCTGGAGATGCTGGAAGGGAGCCCAGCTCTGCTTCACAAGTTCCCAGGGCCTGTCCCTGCCTGTGCTCCAAGGGCTTCCACCCCCCAGGACTGTGCTCAGAGAGCACTCAGGCCTTACAGCGAGAAAGGGGCTCAGGAGGACAGTGTGGGAGTGGCAAGAGAGAAGCTCTGCAAAGACCAAGCCCTGCTGCTCCCTGGCAGTGCTGCTGGGCTGGGATTATTGTCCCCTTCCCGTTTGCAAATACCCCCTGTCCTGCAGTGTGCTGTCCTTTAGAACATCTGAGAAGAAGGGGCTTGGACAAAGAAGGCACTGCAGGGTCCTTTATATGGTTTAAATACTCAGAGCACAATTTATCATTTATACATCCCTGGGTCAAATTGAATGTGTAGACACTAAATTAGAAGGCAGAGGCATAATAATATTTCATTGCACAGAAAATTATGGCAAGGAGAACTCGATGACATCCACAAAAACCTGAGCAGGAAGGCTGGGGAATTAAGGAGTCCCATTCTGAATGGGACACCAGAAAACAGGCACTTTATTGCTCCTGAGAAGCATCCAGTTATCAGTTTCCTCAGAGCAGCCTTGAGCTCCTGGTTCCTGAGGCTGTAGATGAAGGGGTTCAGTGCTGGAGGAACCACTGAGTACAGAACTGACAGGGCCAGATCCAGGGATGGGGAGGAGATGGAGGGGGGCTTCAGGTAGGAAAATATGGCAGTGCTGAGGAACAGGGAGAGCACGGCCAGGTGAGGGAGGCACGTGGAAAAGGCTTTGTGCCGTCCCTGCTGAGAGGGGATCTTCAGCACAGCCCTGAAGATCTGCACATAGGAGAAAACAATGAAAATGAAACAACCAAGTGCTAAACAGCCACTAACCCCAATGAGGCCAATTTCCCTGAGGTAGCCTGAGTGTGAGCAGGAGAGCTTGAGGATGTGTGGGATTTCACAGAAGAACTGGCCCAGGGCATTGCCCTGGCACAGGGGCAGGGAAAATGTATTGACTGTGTGCAGCAGAGCAGTGAGAAAGCCAGTGGCCCAGGCAGCTGCTGCCATGTGGGCACAAGCTCTGCTGCCCAGGAGGGTCCCGTAGTGCAGGGGTTTGCAGATGGCAACGTAGCGGTCATAGCACATGATGGTGAGGAGGAAATACTCTGTTGCTAGGAAGAAGACAAAAAAAAAGAGTTGTGCAGCACATCCCATGTAGGAGATGGTTGTGGTGTTCTGGAGGGAATTGTGCATGGCTTTGGGGACAGTGGTGCAGATGCAGCCCAGGTCTGTGAGGGAGAGGTTGAGCAGGAAGAAGCCCATGGGGGTGTGCAGGTGGTGGTCCCAGGCTACGGCGCTGAGGATGAGGCCGTTGGCCAGGAGGGCAGCCAGGGAGATGGCCAGGAAGAGCCAGAAGTGCAGGAGCTGCAGCTCCCGCCTGTCTGCCAATGCCAGGAGGAGGAACTGGGCCATGGAGCTGCTGTTGGACATTTGCTCCTTCCCCAGGGTATTTTGATCTGTTGAGGAGGAAAAGTCACTGCTGAGTTAGACCAGGCTTCTGCAGCCAAACATTACCCATCTCAGCCACCCCACTCTCAGGCTCTCTCTCCTCTCTCAGACCTCCCTGCAGCTCCCTCCCCTGAGCTCTGCCTTTTGCTGCCTGAGGGGACCATTGGAAGCAGGAACTCTCTGATGGCCTCCCAAGGACTCCTTCTTGCTCTGCTGGGAGAGGGAACTTGGAATGCAGGCTGATCTCAAATTAAATGTAGTCGTGATACATCCAAGAGCTTCTCAGCTTTGCTGTTTGCAATTTGCCCAAATGAAGGACAGAGCTGAGGGAATTCTTTGGATTTGTTCACCCACTTGCACCTGCCACACTTAGGAGTGGTTGTGGAGGTTTGAAATCTGTGACATTTCTATTGCACTGCAGGTCAAGTCTTGTGGGTTCTGAGGGGCACAGGGACGGTCCCTTAGTGCAGAGAGAAGAGCTGCTCTGCCCATCAGTCCTGGGCTCAGCTGCCCTGTGCTGGCAGCTTGGAGCTGGAGGAGCATCACACTCAACTGTTCCCCTCCAAAGAAACTGCCCAGAGATCCAGGAATCCATGTCCAAAGAACAGACTGACACACTCCTCACCTTTTCATCTCTCCCCTCCCAGAGTGAGACACAAAATGCTCCTTGCAGCTGCCCAGAGCATTTGCATGGATTTAACACTGAGGAGTTTTCTCCATGGGGATCCTGTGCAGCACAGAGATCCTATGGCAGAGCTATGCCCTTCTGGAGGGCACCTGCAGCCCTGCAGGACACCCAGGCAAACAGCTGAATCCCCTGAAGGTGCCTGGAGGGCACTTGGGCACTTGGCTGCCACAGACACATCCCCACAGCAGCACCCAAAGGGTTTGGGTCTGCACAGGAATCTGCCACCCCCAAAAACCCCACACTGGCTCAGAAAACCCAGTGGTGAGAACAGGGACAGCCCAGGCAGCAGGGGATGGCAGTGAAATGCCACAGTGCTGCTGCCAAGGGAGGAGGGACCCACAGAGACAGCTGGAAATCAGGGCCCTGTCCTTGCCTGGGCTCTGGCTGCTGCAGGGCAATGCACAGCCCAGCCCCCGTGGGCCTGAGGGCACAGGCTCTGCTTAGGCTGGGAAAGGAGCCCAGGCAGGAGCTGCTCAGGGAAGGGGTCTGTGCCACAGGGACAGCAGGGAGGGGCCCACATCCCCCTGCCCAGCCCTTGTGGCAGCAGCTCCCTCTCCCTGCCTGCCTGTCTCTGGGTGAGGAGCTGTTCCTGCCAGCAGCCCCTGCCTGTGCCCAGCTCAGCTCCCTGCCAGTGCTGCCAGAGCCATCCCCAGCCCAGTGCCCAGGGGCAGCTCTGCCTGGGCAGGGGCTGCAGAGCAGATCCCAGAGCCCCTGCGGTGGCTGGGAAGGGGGAGGTGTTCTGGGGGGATGTGCTTCCTGAGAAGGGCCCCTGGAAATGGAGGAGGTGGAGCTGAAGCTGTGAGGAGCCCTGAGCCTGCAGCTGAAGGGCCCTGCCCAGCCCTGCCCTGCCCTGAGGGGTCACTCCTTCCACCCACCCCTTCTCCCCCAGCCCCGTGGCAGCTCCTTGGCCGGGCTGAGAGCTGCCCCTGGCAGGCAGCAGAGTCCCTGCCCCAGCACACAGAGCCCTGGGGGCAGGACCCTGCTCTGCCCCACAGCCCTGGGCACCCCTGGCTGCACCCCCACCTTCCCACCCCACAGCCAGCCCTGGCACAGGGAACCTTCTGGCCCTGGGCCTCTGAGGGGGCAGCAGCAAGTCCTGCTCTGCAGCAGCTTCTCCTGCTGCACCCCAGCAAATCCAGCAGAGCCATCCTGACAGCTCCTGCCACTGCTGCCATTTGGCAGCTGGCAGAGGCACTTGCAGGAACTCCCCTGCACTGCTCTGCAGCCACAGCCTGACCGTGGCAAAGGGCTGGCAAGGATCCTCCCCTGAGCAGCTCTGCCCTGTCCTCCCAGCCCAGGATCCCTTGAACCTCCTGCTCCCTTCTCCTCTCTGCCCTTGCTGCCTGCAGCTCCTGCCCTGCTCTGCCATGTGGCCACTTCCCCTGCACTGCAGCAACTGGGAGAGTCCTGCTGAAAGATCCTGGAAGCTGTGGGATGTGCCAGCTTGAGGAGATGCCTCCAGGAAGGGAAGCTGAACTTTCCTACAGCCAGAGAATTCTTCCTTCAAATCCTGGGAAGGTTTCTCCTGTGGTGAGAGCTCAGTCACCTCCCAGCCCAGGCTGCCTCTCATCTCTTCCTTCTCTCCTGTGCCCTGGGTGCTGCAGGCAGTGCCCTCAGCCCTGCTGGGCTGTGCAGAGGAGCTGCTCCTGGGCAGAGCTGTCTCTTTGAAGCTCTTCTTTGTTGCCAGGAGCTCCCTGTGTGCCAGGAGCCCGGCCCAGCTCAGCAGCACAGCAACAGCCCCAGGCAGCCCTTTCTCTGCCCCTCTGGGCTCCTCCAGCTGTCCCTGGGGCTCCAGGGGAACCTGCTGGCACACAGCTGAAGGAAATAATGATGTTCCTTCTCTCAGCTGGGCACAGACACTTCTTTCAGCACTGTCATTTCTCCAAACAGACACAGAGTTAAGTTCAAGAGGCCCCTTTTCATGTCCCATCATTAGACAGGAAACCCAGACAGTGCCCAGGAGGGATCTCCTTCACCCCCACTGAGGGAAGGGACTCAGCTGAGTCAACAGAGGTGTCTCCTTGTGGCTCTGCAGACCTGGAGCCAGAAGGACACTCAGCTCCCTGCACAACCCCCATGGGCTGGGATTCCTCCTGCCCCAGCTCAGTGGGCCCAAAACAGGCACCTGCAGGTGATTCCTTGTCCCAGCTCCCATGGGAATGAAGGAAGACCAAAGCCAGGAGTGACCTGCTGGGACACAAAGCCCTGGTTCCTTCTGAGGGGCCAGAGGTGACCGAGATTCCTGCTGGGAACTGCAGGCTCCAATGGAGCAGTTCCTAGGGACAGGGCAGCAGCTGTGGGATCTTCTTGGAGGCTGCTGGGACACTGCTTTGGCCAACTTCAGTGGCAGAAGGTGCCCACATGTAGGACAGGGGAACCTGTCACTGTTCCTTCTGTCCAGGGCAGCCCCTAGAGGTGCTCAGGTGACCAAATGGAGTCAGGTGGCACAGGGAGAGAGGTCTCTCCCCTGTTCTTTATCAGGGTATTTTCTACATGTCCTCAGAGTACAATGGCAGTTGTCTCCTGGACATCCCTTCACTGCTGAACCTAATTGAGGGCAGCTGAGCCTGGATTGAACAGCCAAAGAGGGGCCTGTAGTGCCAGGGGAGGTGCCAGGGCTCTGCAGCACAAGTGCAGCAGCTGCCCTGGACAGCACAGGGCCTGTGCAGGAAGCCCGTCCCCATTCCCAGCAGTTGTGGGACAGGCACCACCCAGGGCTTCTCAGACACATTGGGGGCCTTTGGGGCAGGGAGTGAATCCCAGCCCTGCAGGGACACAAAGGCTGTCCCTTCTCTGCCCAGCCAAGGCCGGGCCAGGCACGAGTCCAAATCCCATCAGCCCAGGCTGTCCACACTTGTTCCCTCCCTCTGCTGGCTCTGCTCTCCCCCAGCATTTCAGCAGCATGTGCTGATCTCCTCAGGGATCAGGCCTGGGATTTTCCCCCTGGGCCTGAGTCCCAGCACGTCCCCCCCAAGGCCATTGTCAGCAAAGCCTCTGCACAGCCCAGCTCTCGGGGCTTTCAGAGCAGCTTTCCCCACTGCAAGTCTGTTCTGACCCCGGTGCCCCCGCTGAGGGGCTGCAGCCAGACAGGCCCCAATGCCCTGCGTGTGGGGCACAGGAGGAGGAGCTGCAGCCCCAAGTCTCTCTTCCTTCCACTTGGAGGGAATAACAGCCCAGGCCTGCTGAGACAGTTCCCAGGTTTTGGTGCTGTGATGGGTTGGGAGAGAAGGCCAAGGAGACACAGGAGAGAAAGAGCAGGAGAGAGGTGTCCTCAGCGGGAAGGAGCTTCTGGGACCTGTGGAGCTGCTCTGGGGGATGA
Organism: Pipra filicauda; assembly: GCF_003945595.2. NCBI lineage: Eukaryota > Metazoa > Chordata > Aves > Passeriformes > Pipridae > Pipra > Pipra filicauda. Next base: position 53,096 of record NW_024104978.1, on the reverse strand, counting down.
AGGAATTGGGTGAACTTTTGTGGGTGAGGGTGAGAGGAGAGAGTGGTTTGGGTGACCTTGTGGAGTGAGACAAAGAGCCCATTGAAGTTGGCTTTGATAACCCTGTAATTCACTGGAAAGGCACCAGGACAGGATGCAAAGAGTCCCAGAGGTTTGTGCAGGGTCTTGTTCAAGACCCCCCTTGGCACACAGGCCTTTAGAGCACAGCTGGCAGGTTGGTGGGCAACAGGGAGGCTCATCTGCATCTGCTTCTGTCCAAGAGGAACCAAGAGGTTGCCATAGAAACTGACCGTAGTGATGGGAATGTAGAGTGTATGGTGGTTGCCATGGTAACTGACCATAGCAATGGGACTCTATGATGGTTGCCATGGTAACTGACCATAGCAATGGGAATGTATGATGGTTGCCATGGTAACTGACCGTAGCGATGGCAACATATGATGGTTGCCATGGCAACCAACTGTAGCAATGGGAAATGTATGATGGTTGCCATGGTAACTGAGCATAGCGATGGAAAGTATGATGGTTACCATGGCAACCAACTGTAGCAATGAGAATGTATGATGGTTGCCATGGTAACTGAGCATAGCGATGGAAAGTATGATGGTTGCCATGGCAACCAACTGTAGCAATGGGAATGTATGATTGTTGCCATGGTAACTGACTGTAGAAACAGGAATTTCTGATGTTTGACATGGTAACTGACTGTAGCAATTGGAATGTAGAACGGTTGCCATGGTAACTGATCATAGTAACGGGAATGTATGATGGTTGCCATGGTAACTGACTGTACCAGTGGGAAGTATGACGGTTGCCATGGTAACTGACCGTACCTCTGGGAGTTAGGCTGTTTGCCATGGTAACTGACGGTATAAACAGGAATATATGATGGTTGCCATGGTAACCAACCATGGCAATGAGCATGTATGCTGCTTGCCATGGTAACCAACTGTAGCAATGGGAATGTGTGATGGCTACCTTGGTAACTGACCATAGGAATGGAAATGTTTTATGGTTGCCATAGTAACTGACCATAGCAATGTAACTATGATGGTTGCCATGGTAACTGACTGTAGCAATGGGAATGTATGATGGTTGCCATGGTAACCATCTATACTAATGGGAATGTATGATGGTTGCCATGGTAACTGACTGTAGCAGTGGGAAGTATGATGTTTGCCATGGTAACTGACCATAACAATTGGAATTTATAATGGTTGTCATGGTAACCAACCATAGCAATGGGAATGTATGATGGTTTCCATGGTAACCAACTGTACCATGGGAATGTATGATGGTTGCCACGGTAACTGAGCATAGCAATGGGAATGTGTGCTGTTTGCCATGGGAACTAATTGTAGCAGTGGGAAGTATGATGGTTGCCTTGGTGACTGACTATAGCAACGGGAACGTATGATGGTTGCCATGGTACCTGACCGTAACAACAGGAATGTATGATGGTTAACATGGTAACTGACTGTAACAACGGGAATGTATGATGGTTACCATGGTAACTGGCTGTAGTAAAGCGAATGTATGATGGTTGCCATGGTAACCAACCATACTATCGGGAGGTATGATCGTTGTCAGGGTAACTCAGCATAGGAACAGGAATGTATAATGGCTGTCATGGTAAACAACTGTAGCAACGGGAATTTATGATGGTTGCCATGGTAACTGACCTTAGAAATTGAAATATATGATGGTTGCCATGGTAACTGACCGTAGCAGTGGGACGTACGATGGTTGCCATGGTAACTGACTGTAGCAACGGAAATATATGCTGGCTGCAATGGTAACTGACTGTAGCAACGCAACTGTATGATGGTTGCCATGGTAACTGACCATAGCAATGGGAATGGATGATGGTTGCCATGGTAACTGACTGTGGTAGTGGGACGTATGATGGTTGCCATGGTAACTGAACATAGTAACAGGAATGTATGGTGGTTGCCATAATAACCGACTGTAGAAACGGGAATGTATGGTGGTTGCCATGGTAACCGATTGTAGCCGTCAGGAAGTATGATGGTTGCAATGGAAACTGACAATAGCAATGGAAATGTATGCTGGTTGCCATGGTAACTGACCATAGCAATGCGACTGTATGATGGCTGCCATCGTAACTGATTATAGCAACGGGAATTTATGATGTTTGCCATGGTAACCAACAATAGCAATGGGAATGTGTGATCGTTGCCGTGGTAACTGATCATTGCAATGGGAATGTGTGCTGGTTGCCATGGTAACTGACCGTAGCAATAGGGTTTTATGATGGTTGCCCTGGTAACCAACCATAGAAATAAGAATATGTGCTGGTTGCCATGGTTACTGACCGTAGCAGTGGCAGTGTATAATGGTTGCCATGGTAACCTACTGTAGAAAAGAGAATGTATGATGGTGTCCATGGTAACTGACCGTAGCAATGGGAATGTATGAGGGTTGCCATGGTAACTGAGCATATCGACAGGAATGTATACTGGTTGCCATGGTAACTGACTGTAGCAGCACAACTGTGTGATGGTTGCCATGGTAACTGACCATAGCAACAGGACTGTGTGAGGTTTCCATGGTAACTGACCGTGGCAAGGGGGCTCAGTGGCATTGCCCACGGCTCCCACTTCTGCAAATTGGCTTCTCCTTCAGCAGCCTCAGCCACTTGTAGTGGGTGCCCCCACACAGCAGCTTCCCACCTCCGTGAGGTTCTGCAGCAGCCCAGGGTTCCTTTGGCCCCACAAGGTCCTGCAGTGTCCCCATGGCCCCTTGATTCCGTGAGGCTCCACAGTGTCCCAGGCTCTCCCTGCTTCCATGAATTTCCCCAGTGTCCCAGGTTTCCTTTGGTTCCATGAGACCCAGATGTGAAGCTGTGGCCCCTTGATTCCACGAGGTTTTGCAGTGTCACGAGGGCTCCTTTCTGCTGTCAAGTTCTGCACAGTCTCAGGGTTCCTCTGCTTTCAGGAGTTTCCGCAGTGTCCCGATGGCCCCTCGATTCCAGGACGATCCCAAACGTCCCAGGCTTCCTTTGGTTCTAGGAAGCCCTGCGTGTCAAAATGGCCCCTTGATGCCATGAGTTTTCACAGTGTCCCCATTTTCCCTTGCTTCCATGAGGACCTGCACTGTCACAACGGTCCCTTGATTCCATGAGGTTCCAGTCTCCCAGGGCTTCTTCATCTCCATGAGACTCCGCAGGGTCACAATGGTCCCTTGATTCTGTGAGATTCCACAGTGTCCCAGGATTCCTTTGCTTCCCTGGGCCCTGCAGAGTCAGAATGGACTCTTGATTCCATGAGTTTCCATGGTGTCAAAATGGCCCCTTGATTCCATGAGGTTCCACAGCATCCCAAGATTCCATTTGGATCCACAAGGCCCAGGAGTGTCACAATGGCCCCTTGATTCCATGAGGTTCTTCAGTGTCACAGTGGCCCTTTGTTTCTAGGAGGTTCCACAGTGTCCAAGGATTCCTTTGGTTCCGTGAAGCCCTGCAGTGACACAATGTTGATTCTGTGCAATTCTGCAGGGTCACAAAGTGTCATGTCCCAGGTTTCCTTTTACCCTCGAGCCGTGGCAGATGGCGCCCAACGTGGTTCCACGAGTTTCCTCAGTGTCCCAGGCTTCCCTTGGTTCCATGAGGTCCTGCAGGGTCACAAGCACCCCTCGATCCCATGTGGTTTCCCAGTGTCCCAGGTTTCCTTTTATTCCATGAGGCCCTGCAATGTCACAATGGCCACACAATTCCATCATGTTCCCCAGTGTCACAATGACCCATTGATCCCAGGAAGTTCCAAACTGTCCCAGGGTTTCTTTGCTTCCAGGAGGTCCCCTGTGTCACATTGGCCACTTGATTCCAGGAGATTCTGCAGTCTCCCAGGTTTCCTTCAGATCCAGGAGGCCCTCCAGTGTCAGAGTGGCTCTTTGATTCCATGAAGTTCCACACTCTCCCAGAATTCCTCTGCTTCCATGAGGTTCTCAGTGTCTCAATAGACCCTTGACTCCATGAGGTTCCAAACTGTCCCAGGCTTCCTTTGGTTCCATGAGACCCTGAAGTCTCACAACAGCTCATTGATTCCCTGACTTTCTCTGGTGTCACAATGACCCCCTTGATTCCAACAAAGGCACCCTATCTAAATTTGTTCTTTGCAAACTGTCCTTGCTGTCACCTCCTGGCAGTGGCTTCATGGCCCCTGTCAGAGCCAGCCCTGTCCCTGCACTGACCCAGCTCTGCTGCCCCACAGATGCTGGATCAGGAAGGGAAGGCCCACGGTGCAGGGCAGTGCACTGGGACTCATCCTGGAAGGGACCTCAGGAGGTTTCTGGGCCAAACCAAAGAACAGCCAGTGGAGAAAGGGACACAGGGATGGGCAGTTTGTGTGCTCTGCCACGTCAGGGGGAGATGTAGAGCTACAGAGACAACCAGCCCATGTGGATTCTGTCCATATTTGCCCTTTGCACACAGTGAGTCACACACTGAAGTTACAAGTTCCCTTGATCCACAGAGGGAGGAAAAGGGAGAAAGGGAATGAATTTCGATGCTGTGAGGAGCTAAATCTGCACTCATCCCAATATTCTGGGCTTACAGGACCTTTATCAAACACCTTCTGCAGCATCTGTTCACTGGGCAAACATGTGTGTGGATGGCCAGGCCCAAGGAGTGGTGGGCAATGGAGTTCCATCCAGGGGTGTTCCCAGGGCTCAGCACTGGGCTCAGGGCACTTCAATCTCTTTCTCAAGGATCTGCACAAGGGCATCGAGTGCAGCCTCAGGCAGTTCCCAGGGCACACCAAGCTGGGGGGAGTGTTGATGTGCTGGAGGGCAGGAAGGCTCTGCAGAGGGATCTGGACAGGCTGGATCCATGGGCCCAGGCCACTTGGAGGAGGTTCAACAAGGCCAAGTGCCAGGTCCTGCCCTGGGCTCACAACCACCCCAAATCTCTGACCATGCCCTGCAACTGGTCCCCACAGCCTGTCCTGTGTCCTTAATGCCTCCATTTCCAAGGACTTTGTGGGACAAGGGAGCTCTGTGCTCTGGGTATGGAGGGAGCTCCAAGTGCCACTGGAGTGGGAACCACAACTCCTCAGGTTTGGGTTCTTTGGGAGATCTGGAACTGGTGAGACTTAGAGCCACAGAAAGTTTCTATCCATGGCCAGTATAAAAAAAAATGTAAAGATGATACATGTTTCTAAACATCAAAACTCTTCCCTCAGCTCTGTGAGACGTCCCGGCAGCATCTGATTGGCTTCATCAGATGGGCTTCATCTGTCTGGGAAGGGCAAAAGAACTGTAGCCCGTAAGTTGGCAGGGTTAGTTAGGAGGGCTTTAAACTAGGTTTGAAGGGGGAAGGGGCGGCAACTGGGCTCTCCAGAAATAAGCCTAAGGGTGTAGAGCCCGAGTTGAGAATAAAATCAATGGCCCAGCTGAAGTGCATGTACACCAATGCACGCAGTATGGGAAACAAACAAGAGGAGCTGGAAGCCATCGTGCAGCAGGAAAACTGTGACATAGTTGCTGTCACAGAAACGTGGTGGGATGACTCACACGACTGGAGTGCTGCTATGGGGGGCCACAAGCTCTTCAGAAAGGACAGGCAGGGAAGGAGAGGTGGAGGGGTGGCTTTATATGTTAGAGAGTCTCTTGACTCTGTTGAAGTTGAGGTCAGCAGTGACAAGGTTGAGTGCCTGTGGACCAGAATCAGGGGGAAGGCCAACAAGGCTGACATCCTTGTGGGTGTCTGTTACAGACCGCCCAACCAGGATGATGAAGGAGATGAATTATTCTACAAGCAGCTGGCAGATGTCTCAAAATCTCCAGCCCTTGTGCTTGTGGGTGACATTAACCTGCCGGATATCTGCTGGGAGCTTCATACTGCAGAGAAGAGGCAGTCAAGGAGGTTCCTGGAGTGTATAGAGGATAATTTCCTTCATCAACTGGTAAATGAGCCTACCAGGGGTAAGGCCCCGCTAGACCTACTGTTTACAAACAGAGAGGGGCTGGTGGATGATGTAGTGGTTGGAGGCTGCCTGGGGCATAGTGACCACGAAATAATAGAATTTTCAATCCTCAGGGAGGTAAGGAGAGCCATCATTAAAACCTCTACTCTGGACTTCCGGAGGGCAGATTTTGGCCTATTCAAAAAACTAATTCAGGGCATACCCTGGGAAACAACCCTTAAAGGCAAGGGGGTCCAGGAGGGATGGACATGCTTCAAGCAGGCAATTCTGAGCACACAGGAACAGGCTATTCCAGTGAGCCAAAAGGCCAGCCGGAGGGGAAGACGGCCAGCTTGGTTAAATAGGGAGGTTCTGAAAGAAATCAGGGATAAAAAGAAAGTTTACAGACTGTGGAAAAAAGGGCTGGCTACTTATGAAGAATTTACGAAGAGAGCTAGGTCATGCAGGAAAAAAATTAGGGAAAGAAAAGTGGAATTTGAAGTTAATTTGGCTAATTCAGTTAGGGATAACAAAAAGTCCTTTTATAAATACATTAATAGCAAAAGGAGGGGCAAGGAAAACTTCAATTCTCTGTTGGAATTGGAGGGAAATATAGTTAACAAAGATGAGGAGAAGGTTGAGGTACTTAACACCTACTTTGCCTCAGTTTTTAGCAGTAAGACAGGTGGCCCTCAGAACAACTGGCCTCTAGAGCAGATAGACAGAGACAGAGAGCTGAATAGCCCTCCTGTATTCCAGGAGGATGTAGTTAGCGACTTACTGAGCCAGCTGGATCCTAACAAGTCTATGGGACCAGAGGGGATCCACCCAAGGGTGATGAGGAGCTGGCAGAAGAGCTCGCCAAGCCACTCTCCATCATCTTCCAGCAGTCCTGGCTCTCTGGGAAGGTCCCAGATGATTGGAGGTTGGCGAATGTCACCCCAATCCACAAAAAAGGCTGCAAGCAGGACCCTGGCAACTGCAGGCCTGTCAGCCTGACCTCGGTGCCTGGCAGGGTTATGGAGCAGATCATCCTGAGAGCAATCACACAGCACCTTCAGGATGGACAAGGGATCAGACCCAGCCAGCATGGGTTTAGGAGGGGCAGGTCCTGTCTGACCAACCTGATCTCTTTTTACGATCAGGTGACCCACCTGGTGGATGAGGGGAAGGCTGTGGATGTGTCTATCTAGACTTCAGCAAGGCCTTTGACACTGTCTCCCATAATATACTCCTGGAAAAGCTGGTAGCCCATGGCTTGGACAAGTGTACCCTCTCCTGGATTAGGAGCTGGCTGGAGGGTCGGGCCCAGAGAGTGCTGGTGAATGGAGCTGCATCCAGCTGGCAGCCGGTCACCAGTGGTGTTCCCCAGGGGTCTGTGTTGGGTCCAGTCCTGTTTAACATCTTTATTGATGATTTAGATGAGGGGATTGAGTCCATCATCAGCAAATTTGCTGATGACACCAAACTGGGAGGGAGTGTCGACCTGCTGGAAGGCAGGAGGGCTCTGCAGAGGGATCTGGATAGACTTGAGAGATGGGCTGATTCCAATGGGATGAAGTTCAATAAAGCCAAGTGCCGGGTCCTGCACTTTGGCCACAACAACCCCCTGCAGCGCTACAGGCTGGGCACAGAGTGGCTGGAAAGCAGCCAGGCAGAAAGGGACCTGGGGGTACTAATTGACAGGAACTCAACATGAGCCAACAGTGTGCCCAGGTGGCCAAGAAGGCCAATGGGATCTTGTCCTGTATCAAAAATAGCGTGGCCAGCAGGAGCAGGGAAGTGATCCTTCCCCTGTACTCTGCGTTGGTGAGACCACACCTTGAGTATTGTGTTCAGTTCTGGGCCCCTCAGTTCAGGAAGGATATTGAGGTGCTGGAGCGGGTCCAGAGAAGAGCAACAAGGCTGGTGAAGGGACTGGAGCATAAGTCCTACGAGGAGAGGCTGAGGGAGCTGGGGTTGTTTAGCCTGGAGAAGAGGAGGCTCAGAGGTGACCTCATCACCGTCTATAACTACCTGAAGGGAAGTTCTAGCCAGGTGGGGGTTGGTCTCTTCTCTCAGGCACTCAGCAATAGGACAAGGGGGCACGGGCTTAAGCTCCGCCAGGGGAAATTTAAGTTGGATATCAGGAGAAAATTCTTTACAGAGAGAGCGATCAGGCATTGGAATGGGCTGCCCAGAGAGGTGGTGGATTCACCATCCCTGGAGGTTTTTAAACGCAGACTGGACGTGGCACTGAGTGCCATGATCTAGTAAATGGACTGGATCTGGACCAAGGGTTGGACTCGATGATCTCGGAGTTCTTTTCCAAAACAATCGATTCTATGATTCTATGACTCTATGATTCCAGGGACTGTGACACCCACGGACTGTGACATTCCAGGGTCTGTGACATTCCAGGGACTGTGACATTCCAGGGACTGTGACATTCCACGGACTGTGACATTCCATGGACTGTGACATTCCAGAGGCTGTGACATTCCAAGGATTGTGACATTCCAGGGACTGTGACATTCCACGGACTGTGACATTCCAGGGACTGTGACACCCACGGACTATGACATTCCATGGACTGTGACATTCCACGGACTGTGACATTCCCGGGACTGTGACATTCCAGGGACTGTGACACCCACGGACTGTGACATTCCAAGGACTGTGACATTCCAGGGACTGTGACATTCCACGGACTGTGACATTCCAGGGACTGTGACATTCCAGGGACTGTGACATTCCAGGACTGTGACACCCACGGAGTGTGAAATTCCACGGACTGTGACATTCCAGGTACTGTGACATTCCACGGACTGTGACACCCACGGACTGTGACATTCCACGGACTGTGACATTCCAGGGACTGTGACATTCCACGGACTGTGACATTCCAGGGACTGGGACATTCCAGGACTGTGACATTCCACGAACTGTGACATTCCACAGACTGTGACATTCCAGGACTGTGACATTCCACGGACTGTGACATTCCAGGACTGTGACATTCCAGGGACTGTGACATTCCAAGGACTGTGACATTCCAAGGACTGTGACATTCCAGGACTGTGACATTCCACGAACTGTGACATTACAAGGACTGTGACATTCCAGGACTGTGACATTCCAAGACTGTGACACCCACGGACTGTGACATTCCAGGGACTTTGACATTCCTGGGACTGTGACATTCCAGGGACTGTGACATTCCACGAACTGTGACATTCCACGGTCTGTGACATTCCAAGGACTGTGACATTCCAGGGATTGTGACACCCACGGATTGTGACATTCCAGGGACTGTGACATTCCAGGGACTGTGACACCCACGGACTGTGACATTCCACGAACTGTGACATTCCAGGGAATGTGACATTCCAGGGACTGTGACATTCCAGGGACTGTGACACCCACGGACTGTGACACCCACAGACTGTGACATTCCATGGACTGTGACATTCCATGGATTGTGACATTCCAGGGACTGTGACATTCCAGGACAGTGACATTCCAAGGACTGTGACATTCCAGGGACTGTGACATTCCAGGAACTGTGACATTCCAGGGACTGTGACATTCCAGGGATTGTGACATTCCAGGGACTTTGACATTCCACGGACTGTGACATTCCAGGGACTGTGACACCCACGGACTGTGACACCCACGGATTGTGACATTCCAGAGACTGTGACATTCCACGGATTTTGAAACCCACGGACTGTGACATTCCACAGACTGTGACATTCCAGGGACTGTGACACCCACGGACTGTGACATTCCAGGGATTGTGAAACCCACGGAGTGTGACATTCCAGGGAAAGTGGCATTCCACGGACTGTGAAAATCCAGGGACTGTGACATTCCAGGGACTGTGACACCCATGGACTGTGACATTCCAGGGACTGTGACATTCCAGGGTCTGTGACATTCCACCGACTGTGACATTCCAGGGATTGTGACACCCACGGACTGTGATATATAGTTAGTAATTGGAAGTAAGGTTAATAATGGAATAAAAATATCAGCAGAGGAATAAAAATATCAGCAGAGAAAACACATTTTCCTTCCAGGTTCAGGTGGATGAAAATAACGATATTAACATGTTAAAACTGTGCTGTAGATAGAAAAAATTTAATTTTCTCACGAATTTGGCATAGAAATTGCTACCAGGCAACCCATTTTTATGCTTAAAATTTGAATCTCTCCTATGTGCCAATCTGTCAACACTAATTTTTAAACTTTCCTACACATTGGAGGGGAAATGTTTAAAAAATGCATCTTTTTTCCACAGCCAGCTGAGTCCTTAAGTGTTTCATGTCACTAGAACCTTAAGACTGTAAATGTCATATCTACAGTTGGCCATTTCTAGTGACTTTATTGTTAATAAAATCATAGGTGCATATGACAGTCACAGGTTGTTGTGTGATGGTCACAAGTACTCAGTGGCAGACACTGGAGAAACTGTGAGAGATGAGAGGAGAAATGTGCTTTGTTGGGTTGTATCTGCCCCCAAATCACCCCCAGGGACAGTTCCACAAAGGTGCAGAAGGAGGGTTTGATGTACAAGGACTGTGGATGCATTTTTGTGGTGCTGGTTGAGCAGCCTGGGTCCATGAGAGTGATGTCAGACAAAAGAACTTTGCTCCTGCAGGATTCTGTGTGTGGAATGTGTCAAACGTGGTTGTTCTTCTGGCAGGATGAGAAGTTTTGCCTTCATTGCTGTGTCTCAAACGGGGTCTGGGGCTTGTGTGAACTTCAGTGAAATCCCAACTGAATCCCTCAGGCTCCATGAAACCATCCCACCTTCACCCTGCTGGAGTCTGCCCGGGTGCTCTGGTGCTGTGGCACGGTGTCATCCAGGGAGAACTGGAGCAAGAAGGAACTGGGCTACAAGGCAGGTTTAGAAAGAGTTTTACAAAACTGCCCCCCCTCCACAAAACCTCAGAAAATAAGTGTGTCATGTGTTACCAGAAGAATCACTGCAAACACCCTTTGTGCCACTCTGTGAACACCAAAATCATGGAATTGTGTGGACTTGGACTGTAAGTAAATCAGAGATTGTTTGTAGGAATCCCCAAATTAGAAGAAAATCCAGATCACTCCTCTGTGGATGTTCTGCAGCAGCAGGAAATTCAATGTATGGGTACCATTAAAGGCCTGATTCCATTTTCTAACTCCACAGTGCAAGTGAATGCATCCAACAGCCAGGGCAGCTTGATAAGTGATGCTGTAACAATTGTCAGGCCTCCAGGAGGTGAGTGTGAAAAAGTGCTTTTTCTGTGCCTGGAACAATTCCACAAACACTCTGTTGAACAAAATGTGATTTGTTGTCTCAACTGAGGACTGGGAGTTCATAAGAATATGTTTGCATTAGTAGTTCTCACTACCAAAATTGTACTTTTTGGCTTCTAATTTGTCACATGGTTAACTTTAGGAACTAGAGAATGAAAACAATTGTATGGTTAACATATTTTGAAGGTGAGAGGTGTATTATGTATTTCATTTTTTTCCTGTGAATGGGGGTGTATTCTATCAGAAACAGCTAATCTAGTCCAGAAAAGGACACAATTTAGATGAAGTATGACATTTTTATATATTCTCAAGGGTATTCATGCTTGGGGGTTTTTTTGTTTTGGTTTTTCTTTTCATTCTATGTATATCAACTGGACTTTTCAGTACTGTAATTAAAGTCAACCTTATTTATGTGACAAGTTGGGTTCTTCTGTTGAAGGAATTCTACAATAAAATGACACTGAAATTCCAGGTGAAAATCCACAGAAGACATCTGAAAAATCGCACTGTGAATTTTCTCTTTCAAACCATTTTCCAGATATATGTAAGTACCAGGAATTGGATCCATTTTCATGTTACTTTACTCCCGTGGTTTGCACTGCTTTTCTAAAAAGCTCACTTTTTAATATTTTTTAATTTTTGACAGCTCCTGCCCCTACAGTTTTCAGAATAAAATGGCATTTTCATTAACTGTCAGCGAAGGCAAATGTCTGTGAGTTGTTTGTTTGCTGGTTGGGGTTTTGTTGTCATGTTATTCTGTATTTTCTGCACTTGAATGCAGATTATGGAAGTGAGCCTGGTCATCATAAAGCACTTGAGTGAAGGGACAGGGTTTGAAGGTTTGAGCCACTTGGCACAGCTGAGGGAGCTTTGAAGTTCCTCTGCTTGCAATGAACTCTGGGTTCCTCCAGCAAAGTTCTGTCACCCTGTGACATTTTCGTCACCTTTCCACATTAGGAAACAAAAAAAAAAAGCTGAAGTGGGGAAAGTGAAGGTTCTTTTAAGATCTTGCTGAGGCTGAAATGTAAAGGGAATCAAATCACTGCTTTGTTCCCATCTTTAGCTGGGGACAAAACCAGAGATGATCTTTCTTAAACATGACAGCCATAAAAGTGCTTTTGCTTTATTGCTGGTTCCATTTACAGTTAAAAATTACTCTGTGGGATTTTTCTCTGAGGTTTCAAAAAAGATCTGAAATGGAATTTTAAAAATTTGAAATTTTATATCTGTATTCTTGAAACCCTTTGCATAATTAAAATATTTTTCCTTCCTATAGCTTGTTTCCAACCAAACATCAGCTTGGTTACCATGTCAAAGGGGATATCCTTGTGCTGTAAGATGGGGAAAATGTAAATACCTGCAAAATTCTGAGACAATGAGACACAAAGGGCACTGAGACTGGAGAGAGAAAAGGAGAGAGAAAGGGAAGATACAGCAGTTTATTCTTTTCTGTAGTAATTACACCTGCCAAACATACCTTAATGTCTGAGATTTCTGATGTTGTTTGTTGGCTTTTTTACTGTCATCAGAGCAGTGAATATGACCTTTATGCAAAGTAAGCCAAGAGTACAATTCTTTTTCAAACTAAAAATAACCTCTGAATTTTCAACTTGTGTTAAAGAAACCTTTTTGCAGAGTTCTCTGCTGTCTTGCCATGTAATTGAAGTGAGGGAATGAAAAGGTATCCAAAAACATCAATAATGCCAAAGCCAAGGAAATCAAGATTAGGACTTCTACCTTCAGTAGTGTATTAATCAGTAATATTCTCCCAGTTTTAAGCAGACAGTTGTACTATTTATCACAGCAAATAAAGTTAGAAAGAATTAGTAAAAATGGGGCAATGCTTGTAATTCTTCTGCATACATCTAAAATATTTCTTTGTGTGAACTCCCTTTCATAACTTCATATTTTTGTCTCTGTTATTTGCCTTTTCTGTGACTGTTTCAGAACGAGGGGTTTTCTGTTCTTGTCTTCCCAGCTCATAACTTTTATCCCTAGGATCAACTCTCTTCTCACATTTTTAAGATACCAGATTTTGATGATGTGGTAAGGATTAGTGAGCACAGTATGAGTAAAGTCTTGCCAGAGATTTCATTACTACTTCCTTACATTTACATCCTACATTTATAGCACTGTGTTGGCCTTTAAATTTATTCCTAAAGTTGTCTAGACTTCAGAGAAAAAAAAGAAAAAAAAAAACAGGAAAAAATGAGGGAAAAAAAAGAAAAAATAGGAAAAAAAAGAAAAAAGAGAAAGGAAAAAGAAAAAAAGGGGGATAAATAAAGAAGAAAGACAAAAGAAAGAAAAGGAGAAAGGAAAAGGAGAAAATAAAAGAAGATCGAAAAACTAAGAACCAAACTCGTCCTATCGAGTCCCGCCGCAAGGACTCCAACTCCCACAATGCCCCGCGCGGGCGGGGGCGGGCCGGGGCCGTGGCCGCGCGCTGATTGGCTGCGGCGCGGGTCAGTCCAGGCGGTGCGCGCGCAGAGCGAGCGCCATTTTGTCCGCGTGGGCGCGATGGCGGAGAAGGCGGCGGGGCGGCCTCTGCGCTGAACTGTGAGAGCTGGAGGGGGGGCGGCGAGAGCGGGGTCTGGGGATCCCCTCGGGGGCTGCGGGGAGCGCGGCTGTGGGTGGAAAGGGTGGAGGGCTCGGGAGGGCTTAGCCGAGGAGTTCGGGGGTTCCCGAGGAGGTTTTGAGAGGTCCCTGAGGGGGTTTGGTGTCCTGAGGGGACTCAGGGGGGAGGCTGAAGGTCTCTGAAGGAGTTTGGGGGTCTCTGAGGGGGTTTTGGTTTCTGAGGAGATTTGGGGGGATCCCAGGTGGGCTTTGGGGGTCTATGAAGAGGTTTGGGGGTCGTGGGGGTTTTGCGTGAACCTTTTAGGCAGTTTTGGGGTCTCTGGGGGGTTTAAGGGGTCTCAGACGGTTTTGAGGGTCCTTGAGGGGGATTGGGGGTCCCTGAATGGGCTTGGGGGGTCCTAAGTGGGATTTGCGGGTCACTGGGAGGATTTAGGGGGTCCTAGGGGGGTGATGAGGTCTCTGAGGGGATTTGAGGGGACCTCGAGGAGGTTTCAATGGATCGAGGGGGGGATCTCAGGGGTTTTGAGGGGATTTTGTGGGGTCCCCTGAAGCCCAGCAATGGGGTTTAGGGGCTCCCGCAGCCCCAAGGGGAGGGGTCCTAGGGATGCCCCCCAAAATCCGGGGAGGGAGATGTACCACATCTGGGTAAGGGGATCCCAGTGCCCCCAGTATATCCCAATGAGCTCTCAGTGACCCTCAGTATGGCCCAGTAACCTCCCAGTGTCCCCCCGTGTGTCCTGGTAATGCCCTAGTAACTCCCCAGTTCTCTGCCAGTGAACCCCCAGTGTGCCCCAGTTCCCCCCCAGTCCCTCCCAGTGCCCCCTGGTTCCCCCCAGTGTGTCCCAGTATCCCCCAGTAATCACCCAGTACCCCACAAAGCCCCCCAGTTTTCCCCAATGTGTCCCCAGATGCCCTTGACCTTTCTGTGACTGTGGGGGGGAGGTGGTTGTGGTCAGAGGGTCCAGGGGGGGCTCCTGGGGTGAGATGGAGGGTTGGGGACATCAGGGATGGGGTTTGGGGACAGTGGGGAGGGGTTTGTGGACAGTGGAATTGGGGGTGTCAAGGAGGGAACTGGGGACACTGAAAGGGTCTTGGGGACACGAGGGGGGTCTCAGGACTCACCTGCTCTTGGTGCAGGCCCTCCTCTCCCCCTCTAGGCCTCATTAACCCCCCCAATGTCCCTCAACTCCTTTTTTTCCTTTAATCCCCTTCCCCCCAGATACTTTTGACCCCCCTATGCCCCCAAGACCCTTTTAACTCCCCCAAATTTACCCAAAGCCTCCCAAAACCCCCCAAATCCCCATCCAAACTCCTCAGATCCCCCCAAATCTCCCCCAGCCCCCTCCTCAAATCCCAAAGAGGGATCACCCGGCACCCTGGGACAGGAACACAGTGGGCTGTACTGGGGGCACTGGGCTGTACTGGGAGGGCACTGGGGGGGCTCAGGTGTCCCAGGACAACGTGGCCCAACTCCAGGAGAGATCTGGGGAGCAGTGAGGAGGTCCTGGTCAGTACTGGTCTGTACTGGTCTGTCCTGGTTTGTGCCCCCAATCCCCAAAGCCCCTCCCCAGCTCCCCCAGGACCCTCCCAGACCCCAAAGCCCCCCAGGCCCCCCCCAGGCCCCTGACTTGGTCCTGCTGCCCCTTGAGCATCTGCAGCTCCTGCAGAACCAGGCATTTCATCAGCAAATGTGCAGCTGACCCCAAGCTGGGGGTGTGTTGATGTGCTGGAAGGCAGGAGGGCTCTGCAGAGGGACCTGGCCCAGCTGGATCCATGGGCTGATTGCAAGGGATGAGGTTCAAGCAGGCCAAGGGCCGGGTCCTGCCCTTTGACCACAGGAAGCCCCGTCAGCCCCCCGGGCTGGGGCCAGAGTGTCTGGAGAGCAGGCAGGCAGAAAGGGAGCTGGGAGTGGGGATGGACAGGAAGCTGAACAGGAGGCAGAGTGTTCGCAGTATGATGTTAGAAAAGCAAGTTAAGTTCTGGGAGAGTTCTAAAAAAAAAAAAAAGAAGCCCCCAGCCCAGTGCAAGCAGGCAGCCCTCAGCTTGCACCTCATCTCCCCTCCCTGCAGGTTCCTGTCCTTGAGCCCAGGCCCTGAGGTGAGGCTGAGAAGTGGCGCGGAGGTGAGCCCAGAGCTGTCCCTGAGGTGAGGCTGAGAATAAGTGCAAGGCAGAGGTGCTGCTGAGGAAGGAGAGCCCCGTGGTGGGGAAGGCACAAAGCTGTGTGTGCCCATCCCCGAGCAGGTGCTGTGTCCATCCCCTGTGTGCCAGGTGAGCTGGGGCTTTGCTGCAGAGCTGCGGGCGCTGATTTGAGCGGCTGCAAGTGCTGAGATGGTGGGCACCCAGGAACACCAACTGTGCCTGGCCACGGAGCCTGCAAGGAGGAGCAGAGACAGCCCTGGCAGTGTGGGGGGCCAGGTTGTCCCTGTGCCTTCCCCTGCAGGCCCTGGCTGTCCCTGCTGGGCCCCTGTCCATCCCCATCAGGTCCCTGCCCGTCCCCCCGGGCTGAGCTCCCCCCAGGAAGTGCCGTGGAGCTGAAGCTGCTGCCATCCCCCCCTGCAGCCGCTGCCCCAGCCAAGGGAGCAGCAAAGGCAGGGCCAGGAGCAGAGGCAGCAGCAGGGGAGCCCTGGGGGGGCCGGGAAGCTCTTGTGTGGGTCAGGAAAGAGGCGCTGGGCACGAGGCCGGGGCTGTGCTGAGCAGGCCCAGCCCTCACATCCCCCCAGCCAACGCCGGCTGCCCGGGGGGCTTGGGAGGGACCCCCAGCCCGTGTGCCCCACACTGAGCTGGCAGAGAGAGAGCCAAGGGACAGGGATGTGGGCAGGGCCCCGGGTGAGGGACAGGCAGGGCCATTGCAGGGCCACGGTGAGGGCACAGCCTGTGGCAGCAGAGCTGCCCAGGGCCGGGGGCAGCCGGGGGTGTTGGGACCAGCCAGTGCTGGGGCCGAGCAGAGCACGAGGCCTCTTGCAGAGCCCTGGAGCAGCCTCCCACTTGCCAGCCCTGCCCTGGTGGGGTGACACTGTCCCCTCCCTGCAGGACACTCCCCCTGAAATCTTTGTGGTGGCCTTTTGTGTACATTCCTGTTTTGTGATCCATCCTGGGGACCCAAGGGATCCTCTGCCATTCCATCCATGCAGCAGGAGTCACCCTCCTGCCCTTGACTCCCTGCAGAGGAACAAGTGCCCTCTCTCTGTTTGGGAGAAGCCAGATGCTGCCCCTGGGCCATCAGAAGTGGTGCTGAAGCCTCTTTCAGCCCAGCCCCGGGTGCAGTTTTCTCATCCCCTCACCGAGTGCCCGCTGCCCCAGCCGGCACTGACCAACCAGGGCGTTTGGCACACTGGGATTGGTGGTTTGGAGAAAAGCCTCGGGCTGGCAGGGAGCCAGATAAGCTCCAGTAAGAACTCTGGCGAGGTGCCTGCACTGTCAGGGGGCCAGGGGATCGCTGCTCCACGGAACCGGCTGGAGCTCTGGGTGAACCTGAGCTGAAGGGCCTGTGAGCTGTGGATGAGTCCAGGATGGAGCAGAGACCCCCCTGCAGCCTGGGAGGAGCCCACACCGGACCAGGGGATGCCCAAAGAAGGCCTAGAGCCCATGGGAAGCCCCTGCAGAGCTGTGGGAGCAAAGCCCTGGTTTCCAGGGCTGCCCCCCCCCCCCAGTTTGTTGGGTTTAAGTGCAAACTGCAGCAGGGCCGTCCCTTGGCAGCAGCCGGTGCCGTGACACAGGCTGGGAGATGTGCCAGCCCAGGAGGGACTGAGGGCAGGGGGTTCGTAGGGACCATCCAGCGCCCCTCGCTGCCCACGAGGGCTGGAACGGCCCGAGGGAGCGGGGGCTGCGGGGGCCGCTCGCCCTCCCGGGCAGGGAAAGGCCCGAGGGACCGCCCGGGGGAACCGGGGCCCCGCCCGGCCCCTGCGCCTTCCCCGCCCGGCGCTGCCGCGGCTGGAGCGCGGCGGAATTCCCGGCGGAATTCCCGGCACAAAGAGGCGGCGAAGGCGGAGCCGCACGGACACGGGGGCTGCCTTCTGCTCCCAGCGCCTCTTGGAGCCGAGCAGTTGCTGGAACTGGACAGGGGTGGGTCAGCAGACTTGTCTGGGCACTGGTGGTGCTGGGAGCCCCCCCGGCTGCGGGTGAGGAGCTCTCGGATGAGCAGGGGATGGGAAGGGGGAGGTCGGTGGGAAAAGGGGGGTCAGAGGGGACAGAAGGGGTGGTGGGACCCCAGACTGAGTGGGAGAGGAGGGTACCCACCAAAAGTGGAGGGGGAGGGGCACTGAGGTTTGGGCAATGATGTTAAATGGGTGGGAAAGGTCAGAAGAGTGGGGAAAGGGGAGGGTGGGACCCCCAAACTGAGCATGAGGGGGCTTTGGAGTGGGGGGATGATGTGAGAGAGGGAGGAAAAAAGTGGGGGTTGGGACCCCAGAAGTGATCCTGGGCAGGCTGGGAGTTGAGGGGACCATGGAAAAGTGGAAGGAATAGGGAGAAGGGTGGAAAAGGGGAGGTGGTCTGGACAGTCTGACAGTCCCATGGGAGTCTTCGGGCACAGGGGGGTTGGCAAAGGGGGGTGGCCCCCTGAGCTCCCAACTTCCTCTGGGGTACTGGGGCTGCTGGATCCAATGTTCTCAGGGCACAGACATTTCTTTGGGCCAAAGAGCCCTAAAACACTTGGCACAGACCACACTTTACCACCAGCTGTTCTCCAACTACTCTGCTGGTTCAGAGCAGCACAGTAGGACAGTGGGGACCCCTGGGATCCCCGGGACAACAAAGTGGAAACCCTGGAGAGGGGGAATGTCTGGGAACGTGGCACCCTGAAGGCGAGAGTCAGAGGAGAAGGGACCCTTGGGACCCCCAACACTCCCAGCATCCCTAAATGGGACCCCCAGCATCGCAGACAGGGGAGACCCTCTGAACCCCAGAGGGGAGAGACCAGAGAGGGAACTTCTGGGAGAGATGTTTTGGGCTAATTTTTGTATTTTGGAGTATTTTTTAGCTCAATCTCAACTTTTTGCACTTTGAGTGGGCTGGGGTCTTCTTGCTCTTTCTGAGGGGATTTTGCCTGATTCTCAGTAGTTTCAGTTTTTCTGGGCTGAATCTCAGTGTTTTGGAGGTTTTTATGGTCACAGGATGCCCGGTGAGTTCTAGAGATGGACTTGGGCAGGAGGAACCCCCAAGCCAACACACTCAGCCCTTGTTTTCCCCCCCATCAGGATTTGTCCTTCCCAAAGCTTGGCCAGATGAAGGAGGCTGCGAGGAAGAGGAAGATGCCTTGTTCCCCCCAGGCAGGTGAGGAGGAAGTCAGTGTCCCTTTGGGCGGGTGTTGTGCTGGCTCTGTCAGCCGAGCATGGCCCCGGCTGCAGGACAACCCCGCTGGCGCCGCCGTCCTGCCGGGGCCGGAGTTGGGGGGATGTCCTTGGCCTTCCCTGTGGGCCGGAGGCAAATCCCCTGCCTGTCCTTCTTGCTTCCTGCCCCAGGCCCCGAGCTGAGGACGGAGAGCCCGGAGGACAAATCCCCCCGTGAGAGCCTGGTGGGAGAGGCCGTTTTGAAGGGCTCCCCGGCGCAGGAAGGCAGCGGGGAGGAAAAGGGCCGGAGATCCCCCCGCAGGAGGGGCTCCAAAGCCAGCCCAGGGTGCTCTGAGGAGGAAAGAGCCAGCGTGTGCCGGGAAGGCGGCCGGAGCTTGAGGGGGAGCTCTGAGCTGGTGGTCCCTGAGCAGCCTCCCAGCAGGAGGAAGGCCTTCAGGTGCTTGGAATGTGGGAAGAGGTTCAGGATGAGCACCAACCTCCTCGAGCACCAGCTCATCCACACCGGGGAACATCCCTACACATGTGGGGAATGTGGGAAGAGCTTCAGGCAGAGCTCCCACCTGATCCGACATCAGCGCATCCACACTGGGGAGTGGCCCTACACGTGTGAGGAATGTGGGAAGAGATTCAGGCAGAGCTCCAACCTGATCCGACACCAGATGATCCACACTGGGGAGCTGCCCTACACATGTGGGGAATGTGGGAAGAGCTTCAACTGCAACCCCACCCTGATCCGACACAAGCGCATCCACACTGGGGAGCGGCCCTACACGTGTGGGGAGTGTGGGAAGAGCTTCAACTGCAGCTCCCACCTACGCAAGCACTGTCGTATCCACCAGCGCATCCACACCAGAGAGCAGCCCTGCACGTGTGGGGAGTGTGGGAAGAGCTTTAGGACGAGCTCCAGCCTCCTCGTCCACCAACGCATCCACACCGGGGAACGCCCATACAAGTGCTTGGAATGTGGGAAGGGGTTTAGGACCAGCTCACATCTCCTCCTGCACCAGCGGACGCACACGGATGAGATGCCCTTCCGCTGCACCGACTGCGGGAAGGGCTTCAGGCAGAACTCCCACCTCGTCATCCACCGGCACATCCACACCGGGGAGAGGCCCCACAAGTGCTTGGAATGTGGGAAGAGGTTTCGGATCAGCTCACATCTTGTCCTGCACCAGCGGACACACACGGATGAGAGGCCCTTCCGCTGCACTGACTGTGGGAAGAGCTTCAGCCAGAGCTCCTCCCTCGTCACCCACCGGCGCATCCACACCGGGGAGAGGCCCTACAAGTGTGGGGAGTGTGGGAAGAGCTTTGCCCAGAGCTCTACCTTGACCAAACATCAACAGACCCACCGGTAAGAGAAGCGCCTCGAGTGCCCCGACTGCAGGAAGAGCTTCGACTGCTGCTGCAACTCCATCAGCCATTGAAGGACCCCCGTTGGGTGATCCACAGGGACCCACGTTGGGCACACACCTGGTGACCCACGTTCCAGGTGATCCATGCTGGGCACACACCTGGTGACAGCCCCTGTCCCGACCCCTCTGACAGTGAGGGTGACCCAGGGTCTTGTTAACTGATCCCTTGGGCAAGATTAGAGTTAGTTTATCTATCTATCTGTCTATCTATCTATCTATATATATGTAGGGTTCAATTTAGATCAATTTTGTTTCCCTGTAGAGTAGGTTTGGGGCAGTTTTGGCTCCTGTCTATAGTGATCTAAAACCATAAAAATAACACTTCCTCTCTCTGGCTCCAAGCCCAGCCTGTCCCTTCCAGATGTGGGTGTTTCCCCCCCTTCCCCGGGTGGTTCCTTTGCCCCTGGGCAGCAAAGCCCCCGCTGCTTCTGCAGCTGGAGAGTGTTGGAGCTGTGGACCATTAACATTCCAGTCTCTCCCAGCTCTGCACCCCAAAAGTCGAGCGGGATCAATGTGTCCCCTCAAAGTGGCTCAATCCCGTAGCAGTTCATATTCCAGGCAGAATGCCAAAGGGCATCCTGGGACTCAAAGTCCTTCTGTCTCTGTCGCACGTGCGCAGTGAAGTGCTCGGATGGGAGTGCTTGAGGAGGTCCCATGTCACCGTTTGAAGTGTCTGAATAAGCTTGTGTTGATCTTAATAAAGCTCATTGGGTTACTGCACCCCCGTGTCGACTGGGTTCGTGCAAGACAAATGCTCTAAATGGCCGCCCCAATCGGGACATTCAACAGGCGTCGGTAACCAGAGGCCACAGGCCTTGGGACATCTTGCCATGGCATCCGTCCTGATGGAATTCCAAGGAAAAAGGAAGAGCTCTTCGACAAATTGTGTGCATCAGTCACCTCTGCAGAAACAGGACAAAAAGGGAAAGAGGACGAAAAAGGACAAAAGAAGAAAAATCCGGCTTCAGCAAACAAGAGGTGACCTATTAGGATGGGAGGGATGTATTCCCACCCACGAGGGGAGGTGTTCCCCAGAAACGAAAGCAAAAGCTGAAGCTATTTGCCAATTCCTAAAAATGCTGGACAAAGACGTAACAGAAAATAAACCATTGGTGCTCTTAAATTGGATTGTCACAAATGAACCGGCACTTCCATTGATGCCTTACGGCCCTTTTAGTTTCTTTTTTTTTTTCTAATTTTATAAGCTTTATAAGTAATTATAAGTAGTAGAAGTAGCTTTTAGAAGTAGCTATATTATATCCCTCACCCTTTGGCACAATAGTTTACACGTTCCCTACCCCATCACCCCATTTTATGTTCCCCATATCAATCCCTGAATTCCAGTAGAAAATGTTTAGTCTCTTGTCAAGGCAAGGTCTATGCTGTTTAGAGAACACTCATATCTTAGCCTGAACCACAGAACACGGTCAGAAACTAGGTGACCATGTACCCTTTGTGCTTTGAAGAAGATGAAGATGATGAAGAAAAGCCCCCAGACCCAGTTCCCAGGGGGTGGGCCAGGGCAAAAGTTACGGGATGGACAAAACTTGGATTGGTCGGGCAGTATTATAAATTGTAACACCTGAACACGGCCTGCGCGCGTGTCCTGTGATCTTTATGCCTGGGCACAAATTAAACCCTTTTCTTATCTCATCCTCAATTAACTGCTCCGGAGTTGTTTTCCTCAGCACCCTTAGGCATCAGCTGGTGGCCCATATGGGGAAATCAGAGACCTGAGGCTACTCCAGATTGGAAACTTTCATCCTGCAGGAATTCTTCATCAGCCGGCGTTTTTTAGAATTCCCGCAGTGATCTAGGGAAGCCCCAGCTCCACAGAACCAAGCATGGAGCACAGAGGTGAGTTAAGAAAAGGGTGAATAAGGAAAAAGTTTTTTTTTTTTGTTAACAGCTGCAGAAGAGTTTTTATGTTTCCCAGGAGACAGGGAACACGGTGGTACTGGAAAGGCTTGGACTTGGGCCCAGAAGTCGTGAGAGTCAATTTCCGGAGGCAAAAAGGGTTTCACCGAGTGCAGGTCAGAGTGGATTTGTGTCAGCCTAGGGCTGGGTTTCGTTTTGGTCGGAGGGGGACGCCCTTCCAGAGTGCTCTGTTGCTACAAGGAGCTGGGGGGGCTCTGTAGTTAAGTGGTTAAAGTAACAACTTTGTAACCCTAGACCTGCAGGTTTAAGTCTCGCAGTGAAAAGTTTTTCTGTGTCTATTAAACAGTATGGGCAGTACACAATCCAAGGGGGTACGGAGGACTCCCCTTTAGTCCTAATTTTACACCCCTGGGACAATCTGAAACACCTTTAAAGAAGCAAGAACTGTGTTGGTTATCTATGAATGTGTGGCCTTTATACGGGAACCAAAGGGGGTAGCGTGGCCAAAACTTGGAACGTTCGAATTAGATACTGTAATGCAACTTATGATGCTACATAGAGAGGAAAAATGGGAAGAAATCCGGTGTGCAGAATTGTTTCTATTTCTTTTAACGCGGCCTGAGTGGAAAAAGCAGTACAAGAGAGCCCCGATGGGGAAAAGGAAGCCTGAGAAAGTGGCGGGAGCGAGTCCCGCTGGCGTAGACGATGGAACAGAGGCTGTCGGTTTGGCCGGAGCGGGCACAGCGGCACAGATAAGATCTATAAGGTCGGCTTTTGTTGGAACTGCTTTCGGCGCGGCAGAGCCGGGCGGGGGTAATACAGACGCTGCAGGGCTGGCGAGCTCGGAGGTAATGTCTGGTTTGATCGCAGCAGGGATAACAGCAGGAGCGACTCCTGGCCCCACAGGGGCAATGGAAGCGAGACCCTCCCCGCCTGTTCCGGTGAGTGTGGGGAGAGCAGCCCGTTCCCTTGCAGCTGCACGTGGCTTTGCCGGAGCAGATGGGGTTGTCACGGTAACAGCAGAGGTGAGCACAGGCACAGCAGAGGAAGTGAGAGCTGAAGTTGTGAGTTCTACCAGTGACGTGACAAGAACTGTGAGGTCTAAAAAGTCAGCTTTTACTGGGGTTGCTTTCGGCGTGGTGACACCAGAAAAAGTTACTGTAGATGCGGCATCTGTTGTAGAGGGAAGGGAGACTTTAGAAATCGCGGCGAGAGATGCGCCAAGACCAGCCGGTGTAGTGACGGTGACAGGCATCGGGGTCGCTGGCTCTGACGGTGGCAGTGAAGGTGCCAGCCCCGGGGTGTTTGTGGAACCGAGCAACCCAGCACCGCAGACAAGCGCTGGAGCCGTTGATTGTCAGTGGCGATAGCGGTGTGAGAGCTGTAAAAACGGGGCTGTGTGCCTCGATTGCAGGGGGGACCCCAGAGTTGAGTGCTGCGAACACAGCAGACTGTGCCACTGCAGTAGCAAATGCAAAGGCAATAAACTGGTCTAAGATGTATGAAGTTAGACAGGATACGAATGAGTCACCCACAGATTTTTCTGAATAAGCTGAAAGATGTCATAAGAAAATACACTGATATTGATATAGAGTCAGACCTGGGGAAAAAACACCTAGTGTATTTGTTTGTAGGTGTCCTAGTTAGGACAACTGAGACCAGTTCATCAGGGTATGGGTGTAACCCAAAACTGTGTATTCTATAGCCTTCCATGCCATTTCCCAGAAACTGTTATCAATGAACCATTTACACCATCTGCCCATAGAGCCTGACTCCTCAGGCTATAAACTAGGTGTTAAGAGGCCTGTGAGATAGGAGGATGCTCCTGTCCTCACACCCTTTGTGGAACTCCCCGCCCTGAGGGAAGTGCTGAGCATTCCTGCCTGAACTGCAGGATATATAATCTTGGAGTCTTGGAACATTTTTAACCACTCTGTGGGATCCAGAGAAGGACTGCGGCTCATCGCTCTCAAACAGACTTGGATCACCCTATACTGGACTCCAATCACCACTTTGACCAGACTGCAACAGCTCTCCCCCCAGCATCTCACTGCAATCACCACTTTTGACTAGACTGCAACAGCTCTCCCACCAGCAGGTTCTTCCCCTCTCCCTTTACTTTGGACTCAAGCGGGGCCCAAGGAACACCACGTTGTTCATGCCCCAGGGTACTGGGTTATACATTTGGGTTTTGTGGGTTAAGACCAATTGTTTGTTTGTATGATTGTACTTACTGTATTATTTTAGTAAATTGTTATTCTGACTTATAATCTCTCCTTTGAGTTGAGTTCATTTCCCCTGCTGGTTAACTCTTAAACCAGCTGGAGTATGGTACAATGGAACTTCATGGCACGAGCGAATTGGAAGGTCCATTGTGCTTTTTAGCAAGTCAGCCTGATATCCCCTGTTATCAGAGCTGAGTTCTTCCTTGGTTCTGCTACATATTGCAAGATAGATACATCTACCCTTGAAACACAGTGGTAGAGGTCATCCATAGGGGTGAGAAAGATGATGATGGGAGGAAGATGATGTGGGGCAGAGGTCGTTGGCCCCTTGCCCCACAAGTAGGGCAGGCGCAGACTGTTGCCATGAGGTGATGATCAGGTGGGGTTTGGCTGCCACTCAGGCATCACCTTATACTGGGTACTGGCCCTACGTGGTGTAATGTGGAGCTGATAAAATGGGGTGTCAGAGCTGCTGGGGTGAGCGATCCTCATCCTGCCATGGAGACTGTGTTGCTCCGCGGGGACGCCCGCTAAGCACGGGCACCGACCAGCTGCTGCAGATCCTGACAGCCCTGGCCTGTCTGTGTGGGTAAGCACAGGTTATTGAGAGGAAGCAACTGAGAGAACAAACCTTTTAATATCCTTTTAGTGTTCCTTTAATTCCCCTTTTATGTTTATAGGATTTTTTTTTTTCCTTTAGTTTCCCTCTTTACTAACCAATATCGTGTTATCCATAATACTGTGTTAAGATCCTTTTTTGGTATCCATTTTCACTAGTTAATACTGTATTAAATGCTGTTAGTAGTATTTGTTTTAACACTGCCCCATAAGGTGGTTATTTTGTATCCTTTTTTAGTTTTAGTCCTTGATTCTCTTTGCTAAGTTTATTATTATTATTATTCTCACTGTAATAAAAGATATTTTGTGTGTTTGAATATTTCTGGCACTTGTCTTTATTCCGGACATGTATCCAAATTGTTATAATTCCCTCCCACAGGGGTTCTGCCATCCCTGCCTTGTCCTTCCCATGCCTGGCAATGGCTGCAGCAGGACTTACCCTCTCCCCTTCCCTGCTGAGCCTGAGCAGTCTGGAACTCTGCCAACCCTCCTTGCTGCCCTGTTTGCAGACTGGTTCCAGGTCTGCCTTTGCCAAGGCCCCAGGAAGCTCTGGGCTGGCTCTGGCCTTTCCAAGGGTTTGGGAGAGGTCTCCCAGTGACACTGCCCAGCCTTCTCAATATCCCTGACACCAAAACCTTTTCCATAGCCCACACTTCCAGAGGAGTGCCCAGGACACAACACAGGTTGTCCTGGTGGTTCTGGAGAATGAGAAGGGATTTCTTCCTCGAGGCCAACCCCTCCAATTGGATTTGAGTGCAGCTGAAAGGTTTCCTCAGCATTTTCCCCAGTGCCTCCCTGCCCTGAAGGTTTGTGGCCATCAGGCTGGAGCTGAGGGGGTTGGGCAGGTGCCTGAGGAGGGGGGAGAACAAGGGCTGTGTCCAACTGTGCCAGGAGGGCTGTGCTGGGCAAGGATGAGGAGGCTGCAGAAAACAGTGGCACTGGGGAGGGGAGAGGAGCAGCTGGAGAGACCTTGTGCCTGCCCACGCTGGGCAGGAGCTGCCCCAGGATGGCAGCTCTGAAGCACTCCCAGGATGTCCCTGGGAACAGGAGGGGAAGACTGGATCTGAAAATGGAACCTGGAAAGCAGAGAGCAGGAGTGTCATGGTGACACTGCAGGAGAGTTCCAGCCCTGGAGCAAGGTGACAGAAGCAGTGACCCAGTGCATGCAGTGGCCTCAGAAGATCCCACAGCATCCTGGAGATGCTGGAAGGGAGCCCAGTTCTGCTTCACAAGTTCCCAGGGCCTGTCCCTGTGCTCCAAGGGCTTCCACCCCCCAGGACTGTGCTCAGAGAGCACTCAGGCCTTACAGCAAGAAAGGGGCTCAGGAGGACAGTGTGGAAGTGGCAAGAGAGCAGCTCTGCAAAGACCAAGCCCTGCTGCTCCCTGGCAGTGCTGCTGGGCTGGGATTATTGTCCCCTTCCCGTTTGCAAATACCCCCTGTCCTGCAGTGTGCTGTCCTTTAGAACATCTGAGAAGAAGGGGCTTGGACAAAGAAGGCACTGCAGGGTCCTTTATATGGTTTAAATACTCAGAGCACAATTTATCATTTATACATCCCTGGGTCAAATTGAATGTGTAGACACTAAATTAGAAGGCAGAGGCATAATAATATTTCATTGCACAGAAAATTATGGCAAGGAGAACTCGATGACATCCACAAAAACCTGAGCAGGAAGGCTGGGCCATTAAGGAGTCCCATTCTGAATGCTACACACCAGAAAACAGGCACTTTATTGCTCCTGAGAAGCATCCAGTCATCATGTTCCTCAGAGCAGCCTTGAGCTCCTGGTTCCTGAGGCTGTAGATGAAGGGGTTCAGTGCTGGAGGAACCACTGAGTACAGAACTGACAGGGCCAGATCCAGGGATGGGGAGGAGATGGAGGAAGGCTTCAGGTAGGAAAATATGGCAGTGCTGAGGAACAGGGAGAGCACGGCCAGGTGAGGGAGGCACGTGGAAAAGGCTTTGTGCCGTCCCTGCTGAGAGGGGATCCTCAGCACAGCCCTGAAGATCTGCACATAGGAGAAAACAATGAAAATGAAACAACCAAGTGCTAAACAGCCACTAACCCCAATGAGGCCAATTTCCCTGAGGTAGCCTGAGTGTGAGCAGGAGAGCTTGAGGATGTGTGGGAGTTCACAGAAGAACTGGCCCAGGGCATTGCCCTGGCACAGGGGCAGGGAAAATGTATTGGCTGTGTGCAGCAGAGCATTGAGAAAGGCAGTGGCCCAGGCAGCTGCTGCCATGTGGGCACAAGCTCTGCTGCCCAGGAGGGTCCCGTAGTGCAGGGGTTTGCAGATGGCAACGTAGCGGTCGTAGCACATGATGGTGAGGAGGAAATACTCTGTTGCTAGGAAGAAGACAAAAAAAAAGAGTTGTGCAGCACATCCCATGTAGGAGATAGTTGTGGTGTAGCGGAGGGAGTTGTGCATGGCTTTGGGGACAGTGGTGCAGATGCAGCCCAGGTCTGTGAGGGAGAGGTTGAGCAGGAAGAAGCCCATGGGGGTGTGCAGGTGGTGGTCGCAGGCTACGGCGCTGAGGATGAGGCCGTTGGCCAGGAGGGCAGCCAGGGAGATGGCCAGGAAGAGCCAGAAGTGCAGGAGCTGCAGCTCCCGCCTGTCTGCCAATGCCAGGAGGAGGAACTGGGCCATGGAGCTGCTGTTGGACATTTGCTCCTTCCCCAGGGTATTTTGATCTGTTGAGGAGGAAAAGTCACTGCTGAGTTAGACCAGGCTTCTGCAGCCAAACATTACCCGTCTCAGCCACCCCACTCTCAGGCTCTCTCTCCTCTCTCAGACCTCCCTGCAGCTCCCTCCCCTGAGCTCTGCCTTTTGCTGCCTGAGGGGACCATTGGAAGCAGGAACTCTCTGATGGCCTCCCAAGGACTCCTTCTTGCTCTGCTGGGAGAGGGAACTTGGAATGCAGGCTGATCTCAAATTAAATGTAGTCGTGATACATCCAAGAGCTTCTCAGCTTTGCTGTTTGCAATTTGCCCAAATGAAGGACAGAGCTGAGGGAATTCTTTGGATTTGTTCACCCACTTGCACCTGCCACACTTAGGAGTGGTTGTGGAGGTTTGAAATCCCTGACATTTCTTTTGCACTGCAGGTCAAGTCTGGTGGGTTCTGAGGGGCACAGGGACGGTCCCTTAGTGCAGAGAGAAGAGCTGCTCTGCCCATCAGTCCTGGGCTCAGCTGCCCTGTGCTGGCAGCTTGGAGCTGGAGGAGCATCACACTCAACTGTTCCCCTACAGAGAAACTGCCCAGAGATCCAGGAATCCATGTCCAAAGAACAGACTGACACACTCCTCACCTTTTCATCTCTCCCCTCCCAGAGTGAGACACAAAATGCTCCTTGCAGCTGCCCAGAGCATTTGCATGGATTTAACACTGAGGAGTTTTCTCCATGGGGATCCTGTGCAGCACAGAGATCCTATGGCAGAGCTGTGCCCTTCTGGAGGGCACCTGCAGCCCTGCAGGACACCCAGGCAAACAGCTGAATACCCTGAAGGTGCCTGGAGGGCACTTGGGCACTTGGCTGCCACAGACACATCCCCACAGCAGCAACCAAAGGGTTTGTGTCTGCACAGGAATCTGCTACCCCTCTAAACCCCACACTGGCTCAGAAAACCCACTGGTGAGAACAGGGACAGCCCAGGCAGCAGGGGATGGCAGGGAAATGCCACAGTGCTGCTGCCAAGGGAGGAGGGACCCACAGAGACAGCTGGAAATCAGGGCCCTGTCCTTGCCTGGGCTCTGGCTGCTGCAGGGCAATGCACAGCCCAGCCCCCGTGGGCCTGAGGGCACAGGCTCTGCTTAGGCTGGGAAAGGAGCCCAGGCAGGAGCTGCTCAGGGAAGGGGTCTGTGCCACAGGGACAGAAGGGAGGGGCCCCCATCCCCCTGCCCAGCCCTTGTGGCAGCAGCTCCCTCTCCCTGCCTGCCTGTCTCTGGGTGAGGAGCTGTTCCTGCCAGCAGCCCCTGCCTGTGCCCAGCTCAGCTCCCTGCCAGTGCTGCCAGAGCCATCCCCAGCCCAGTGCCCAGGGGCAGCTCTGCCTGGGCAGGGGCTGCAGAGCAGATCCCAGAGCCCCTGCGGTGGCTGGGAAGGGGGAGGTGTTCTGGGGGGATGTGCTTCCTGAGAAGGGCCCCTGGAAATGGAGGAGGTGGAGCTGAAGCTGTGAGGAGCCCTGAGCCTGCAGCTGAAGGGCCCTGCCCAGCCCTGCCCTGCCCTGAGGGGTCACTCCTTCCACCCACCCCTTCTCCCTGCAGGGCCGTGGCAGCTCCTTGGCCGGGCTGAGAGCTGCCCCTGGCAGGCAGCAGAGTCCCTGCCCCAGCACACAGAGCCCTGGGGGCAGGACCCTGCTCTGCCCCACAGCCCTGGGCACCCCTGGCTGCACCCCCACCTTCCCACCCCACAGCCAGCCCTGGCACAGGGAACCTTCTGGCCCTGGGCCTCTGAGGGGGCAGCAGCAAGTCCTGCTCTGCAGCAGCTTCTCCTGCTGCACCCCAGCAAATCCAGCAGAGCCATCCTGACAGCTCCTGCCACTGCTGCCATTTGGCAGCTGGCAGAGGCACTTGCAGGAACTCCCCTGCACTGCTCTGCAGCCACAGCCTGACCGTGGCAAAGGGCTGGCAAGGTTCCTGCCCTGAGCAGCTCTGCCCTGTCCTCCCAGCCCAGGATCCCTTGAACCTCCTGCTCCCTTCTCCTCTCTGCCCTTGCTGCCTGCAGCTCCTGCCCTGCTCTGCCATATGGCCACTTCCCCTGCACTGCAGCAACTGGGAGAGTCCTGCTGAAAGATCCTGGAAGCTGTGGGATGTGCCAGCTTGAGGAGATCCCTCCAGGAAGGGAAGCTGAACTTTCCTACAGCCAGAGAATTCTTCCTTCAAATCCTGGGAAGGTTTCTCCTGTGGTGAGAGCTCAGTCACCTCCCAGCCCAGGCTGCCTCTCATCTCTCTGCCTTCTCTCCTGTGCCCTGGGTGCTGCAGGCAGTGCCCTCAGCCCTGCTGGGCTGTGCAGAAAAGCTGCTCACCAGCAGAGCTGTCTCTTTGAAGCTCTTCTTTGTTGCCAGGAGCTCCCTGTGTGCCAGGAGCCCGGCCCAGCTCAGCAGCACAGCAACAGCCCCAGGCAGCCCTTTCTCTGCCCCTCTGGGCTCCTCCAGCTGTCCCTGGGGCTCCAGGGGAACCTGCTGGCACACAGCTGAAGGAAATAATGATGTGCCTTCTCTCAGCTGGGCACAGACACTTCTTTCAGCACTGTCATTTCTCCAAACAGACACAGAGTTAAGTTCAAGAGGCCCCTTTTCATGTCCCATCCTTGGACAGGAAACCCAGACAGTGCCCAGGAGGGATCTCCTTCACCTGCACTGAGGGAAGGGACTCAGCTGAGTCAACAGAGGTGTCTCCTTGTGGCTCTGCAGACCTGGAGCCAGAAGGACAATCAGCTCCCTGCACAACCCCCATGGGCTGGGATTCCTCCTGCCCCAGCTCAGTGGGCCCAAAACAGGCCCCTGCAGGTGATTCCTTGTCCCAGCTCCCATGGGAATGAAGGAAGACCAAAGCCAGGAGTGACCTGCTGGGACACAAAGCCCTGGTTCCTTCTGAGGGGCCAGAGGTGACCGAGATTCCTGCTGGGAACTGCAGGCTCCAATGGAGCAGTTCCTAGGGACAGGGCAGCAGCTGTGGGATCTCCTTGGAGGCTGCTGGGACATTGCTTTGGCCAACTGTGGTGGTAGAAGGTGCCCACATGTAGGACAGGGGAACCTGTCACTGTTCCTTCTGTCCAGAGCAGCCCCTAGAGGTGCTCAGGTGACCAAATGGAGTCAGGTGGCACAGGGAGAGAGGTCTCTCCCCTGTTCTTTATCAGGGTATTTTCTACATGTGCTCAGAGTACAATGGCAGTTGTCTCCTGGACATCCCTTCAATGCTGAACCTAATTGAGGGCAGCTGAGCCTGGATTGAACAGCCAAAGAGGGGCCTGTAGTGCCAGGGGAGGTGCCAGGGCTCTGCAGCACAAGTGCAGCAGCTGCCCTGGACAGCACAGGGCCTGTGCAGGAAGCCCGTCCCCATTCCCAGCAGTTGTGGGACAGGCACCACCCAGGGCTTCTCAGACACATTGGGGGCCTTTGGGGCAGGGAGTGAATCCCAGCCCTGCAGGGACACAAAGGCTGTCCCTTCTCTGCCCAGCCAAGGCCGGGCCAGGCACGAGTCCAAATCCCATCAGCCCAGGCTGTCCACACTTGTTTCCTCCCTCTGCTGGCTCTGCTCTCCCCCAGCATTTCAGCAGCATGTGCTGATCTCCTCAGGGATCAGGCCTGGGATTTTCCCCCTGGGCCTGAGTCCCAGCACGTCCACCCCCAAGGCCATTGTCAGCAAAGCCTCTGCCCAGCCCAGCTCTCGGGGCTTTCAGAGCAGCTTTCCCCACTGCAAGTCTGTTCTGACCCCGGTGCCCCCACTGAGGGGCTGCAGCCAGACAGGCCCCAATGCCCTGCGTGTGGGGCACAGGAGGAGGAGCTGCAGCCCCAAGTCTCTCTTCCTTCCACTTGCAGGCAATAACAGCCCAGGCCTGCTGAGACAGTTCCCAGGTTTTGGTGCTGTGATGGGCTGGGAGAGAAGGCCAAGGAGACACAGGAGAGAAAGAGCAGGAGAGAGGTGTCCTCAGCGGGAAGGAGCTTCTGGGACCTGTGGAGCTGCTCTGGGGGATGAAGGAATTGGGTGAACTTTTGTGGGTGAGGGTGAGAGGAGAGACTGGTTTGGGTGACCTTGTGGAGTGAGACAAAGAGCCCATTCCAGTTGGCTTTGATAACCCTGGAATTCACTGGAAAGGCACCAGGACAGGATGCAAAGAGTCCCAGAGGTTTGTGCAGGGTCTTGGTGAAGACCCCCCTTGGCACACAGGCCTTTAGAGCACAGCTGGCAGGTTGGTGGGCAACAGGGAGGCTCATCTGCATCTGCTTCTGTCCAAGAGGAACCAAGAGGTTACCATAGAAACTGACCGTAGTGATGGGAATGTAGAATGTATGGTGGTTGCCATGGTAACAAGCATAGCAATGGGACTGTATGCTGGTTGCCATGGTAACTGACCATAGCAACAGGAATGTATGGTGGTTACCATGGTAACCAACTGTAACAGTGAGAAGTATGATGGATGCCGTGGTAACTGACCATAGCAAGGGGGTTGTATGATGGTTGCCATGGTAACTGACTGTAGTATTGGGAAAGTATGATGATTGCCATGGTAACCAACTGTAGCAGTGGGAAGTATGATGGTTGCAATGGAAGCCGACCATAGAAATGGAAATTGGAGTGTATGATGGTTGCCATGGTAACTGACCGTATAAACGGAATTGTATGCTGTTTGTCATGGTAACTGACCATAGGAACATGACTGTATGATGGTTGCCATGGTAACTGATTATAGCAATGGAAATTCATTATGGTTGCCATGGTAACGACTGTACCATCGGGAATGTCTGTTGTTTGCCATGGTAACTGACCGTAGCAACGGGAATGTATGCTGGTTGCCATGGTAACCAACCATAGCAACGGGAATGTGTAATGGTTTCCATGGTAACTGACCATAGCAATAACAACGTATGATAGTTGCCATGGTAAATGACCGTAGCAGTGGGAAGTATGGTAGTTTCCATGGTAACCGACTGTTGCAACGTGACTGTCTGATGGTTGCCATGGTAACCGACCATAGCAATAAGAATGTATGATGGTTGCCATGGTAACCGACCATAGCCACGGGAACGTATGATGGTTGCCATGGTAACTGACTGTAGTAGTGGGAAGTATTGTGGTTGCCATGGTAACTGACCATAGCAATTGGAATGTATAATGGTTTCCAGGGGACCTGACCGTAGGAACGGGGTTGTATGATGGTTACCATGGTAACTGGCTGTAGTATTGGGAATGTATGATGGTTGCCATGGTAACTGACTGTAGCAGTGGGAAGTATCATGGTTGCAATGGATACCGACCATAGCAATGGAAATGTGCGATGGTTGCCATGGTAACTGACTGTAGCAATGGGAATCCATGATGGTTGCCATGGTAACTGACCGTATAAACGGAAATGTATGCTGTTTGACATGGTAACTGACCGTAGGAACACGACTGTATGATGGCTGCCATGGTAACTGATTATAGCAATGGGAATTCATGATGGTTGCCATGGTAACTGACTGTATCATCGGGAATGTATGATGGTTTCCATGGTAAGTGACCGTAGCAGTGGGAAGTATGGTAGTTTCCAGGGTAACCGACTGTTGCAACGTAAATGTCTGATGGTTGCCATGGTAACCGACCATAGCAACAGGAATGTGTGATGGCTGCCATGGTAACCGACCATAGCAAGAACAATGTATGATGGTTGCCTTGGTAACTAAGCATAGCAATGGGACTGTATGATGGTTGCCATGGTAACTGACTGTAGTAGTGGGAAGTATTATGGTTGACATGGTAACTGACCGTAGCAATGGGAATGTATGAGGGTTGCCATGGTAACTGACTGTAACAACAATGACTGTATGATGGTTGCCATGGTAACCAACCATGGCAATGGGAGTGTGTGATGGTCACCATCGTAACCGACTGTAGCAACACGAATGTATGAGGGTTGCCATGGTAACTGACCGTGGCAAGGGGGCTCAGTGGCATTGCCCACGGCTCCCACTTCTGCAAATTGGCTTCTCCTTCAGCAGCCTCAGCCACTCGTCGTGGGGGCCCCCACACAGCAGCTTCCCACCTCTGTGAGGTTCTGCAGCAGCCCAGGGTTCCTTCGACCCCACAAGGTCTTGCAGTGTCCCCATGGCCCCTTGATTCCGTGAGGCTCCACAGTGTCCCAGGCTCTCCCTGCTTCCATGAGTTTCCCCAGTGCCCCAGGTTTCCTTTGGTTCCATGAGACCCAGATGTGAAACCGTGGCCCCTTGATCCCAGGAGGTTTTGCAGTGTCACGAGGGCTCCTTTCTGCCCTCAGGTTCTGCACAGTCTCAGCAGTGTAATAGTGGTTCCTTCATTCCATGAGTTTCCAAAGTTTCACATGGGCCCCTTGACTCCATATGACCCTGCAGTGTCCCAATAGACCCTTGATTCAAAGAGATTTCTCAGGGAGACACTGGCAGGTCACCATGGAGCCCTGGGACATCCCGTGACCTCCCGGCTCTTTAGGAGCCCTGAGAACTTCAACAGGGGGAAGTGCCGGATTCTGCCCTGGGATGGGGCAACCCCGCATGGACGGACAGACTGGGAAGGAGAGGCTGGAAAGCAGGGCCGGGAAAGGGCCCTGGGGGTGCTGGTGGGTGGCCAGTTGGCCCTGAGTCAGCAGTGCCCTGGCAGCCAGGAGGGCCAAGCCTGTCCTGGGGGCATCAGGCCCAGCATGGCCGGCCGGGCCAGGGAGGGGATTGTCCCGCTCTGCTCTGCCCTGGGGCGGCCTCACCTGCACCATTGGGGCAGTTTGGGGGGACACAATGGAAGGGAGAGATTGAGCCATTGGAGAGTGTCCAAAGGAGGGCAAGGAAGATGGGGAAGGGCCTTGGGGGGAAGGCGTGTGAGGACACTGAGGGCACTTGGTGTGTTCAGCTGGAGAAGAGGAGACTGAGGGGAGACCTCACTGCAGGTCCAACTTCCTGGGGAGGGGCAGAGGAGGGGCAGGCCCTGAGCTCTGCTCTGGGGGGACCAGGGACAGGACTGAGGGAATGGCCTGAAGGTGTGTCAGGCAGGTTTAGGTTGGATCTCAGAAAAATATTCTTCCCCCCAACGGTGGTTGGACACTACACAGGCTCCCCAGGGCAGTGGGCACAGCACCAA
This sequence comes from Pipra filicauda, assembly GCF_003945595.2. Classification (NCBI taxonomy): domain Eukaryota; kingdom Metazoa; phylum Chordata; class Aves; order Passeriformes; family Pipridae; genus Pipra; species Pipra filicauda. Next base: position 18,087 of record NW_024104978.1, on the reverse strand, counting down.
GGCTGACAGAGCTCAAGAAGTGTTTGGATGATCCTCTCAGGCTCATGGTGTGACCCTTGGGGATAGTCCTGTGCAGGACTAAGGGTTGGACTGGATGATCCTTGTGGGTCCCTTCCAACTCATCCTATTCTGTCATTCTGTGATTATCAACCCTGTGTTCAGCACAAACCAAAACACAGCCCTGCACCAGCCACGGGGAAGAAATTTAACTGTACTCCCCCTGAAACCAGCACAGCCTTTAGGGGCTCTCCCAGAAACATCCCACAGTCCATTTGCCACCTGGAACCAGTGACTCTGAGTTCCTGCTTCCCCAGCCCCAGGGATGGTCTCCTTGTCTGCTCATTCCCTCCACAGTATCTTTTCAGTGATGGCCTCAGTGGGGCTTGCTGACATCCTCAGCAACTTGGAGGTTTCCTGATGAATTTCACTTTTCTAGGGTCTTGTTCAGTCTTCAGATCCTCAGTTCACCAATTCAGTGCCAGAGGGCTCATTAGAACTCAAAACATCTTAAGGAGACAAAACTCTGGGAATAATTTCCTTTTAAGTCTCCTATTCTTCTGAGGTTTATTAGACAGATTTCACAGCCACATTCCACAGTCCATTTTCCATCTGTAACCAGTGACTCTGAGTTCCTGCTTCCCCAGCCCCAGGGATGGTCTCCTTGTCTGCTCATCCCTCCACACTCTCTTCTCAGAGATGGCATCTTAACCAGACAAGCCCCTGGGAATAATTTACTTGCAAGCCTTCAATTCTTTTGTGGTTAATTAGACAGATCTCAGAAGCGCATTCCAAGTGGATATATTGTATTAAAGAAACAATGAGAAAACATTTCCTTTTTTATGTCCCGTTTATTTTTTTCCCGTTTTAACATTAATATCAGCAATCCCCAGTCAATATTGATCCTGGGCAATTCTTAATTCAGTCTGAATAGATAAGAAAATCAACACCCTCTATGTCTGACAATCCATCAGACTTTATCCCTATCCCCACCCCACCATTCCCTCATCAAAGCCCTGGCACTCAAAGCAGCCTTGGGCAAATCTGAGCTCCCTCCACTCAAGGCTGGACCTGCAGGTTTCAGCTCCTTGGCACCAACTCCCACCTGCTTGGCTTGGAGAAAGAGCTGCCCGAGACACAGAGGGATGTTCATTTATTTCCAGCAAACAAAACCAGAGGAAGGCACAGCTCAATAAAACCCAGAAGTCCTTCCCCTGCTGTATATTAAGTCCACATTGCCCCCACTGAAGTCCACTTTGCACACTAGATAGTCTTAGACCAATGGCAAACACCTTCTGTGTCAAGCACAGATCCCAAGATCCCCCAAACACTCCCTGCCCCAGATTCTGTCCATATTTGCCCTTTGCACACAGTGAGTCACACAATGAAGCCACAAGTTCCCTCAACTGACAGAGGGAGGAAAAGTGAAAGTGAATGAATTTCTGTGTTGTGCAGAGTTAAATCTCCATTTATTCCAATATTCTGGGGCTACAGAAACATTATCAAACATCCTCTGTAGTATCTGTTCACTGGGGAAACATCTGTGCGGATGGCCAGGCCCAAGGAGAGATCAGATCTACCTGAGACACTTTCATCTGGTCAGTCCCATCCCCCTGTCCATTGTTGGATGTCACTCAGGAGCCCAACTCTTGGCTCCCTGTGCATCTCCAGGATGGACTTTCACAGCCAACCTCTCGACCCGGGGGGCAGGAGGGCCTGCCTTGATAAGGCCCAAAATGCCATCAGACAATGCCAACAGTGCCAGCTCTCATGCAAGCTGTCTGTGAGATCTGCCAGTTACCGGTGGCACCCTGGGAATGGTTTTGGTGTTGAATGATGCTCAAACCAGCCTGGTTCACCCAACTCCAAACACACATCCTGCTTTTGGAAGTTGGATGGGACAGAGAAGCTGCTCACTGGCCTGTCCATTTGTGAGGAGCAGTCAATCCCTTCCTACTAGAGAAGTCCAGTCCCCTTTCATCCAGGCAGGTTCTTCTAACACAACCCTTCTTGGGGTAGATGTGTGGAGATTCCTGCCTTGGGTGGGGACGCCCTCCAAGGACACTCCTCAAGGCTGAGCAAAAGAAATCTCCCCACGACCGTTGGTCTGGGTGAGTTCCATCAGATCTCTATGTAATAATTATTTCTTTTGGCTAGTTTGAATATAATTGTTTCAATAATTGCTTCAATACAGTGCACTATCCTATCTTATACAGTACTACTTGTAGTTTTAGCCTTTGTATTGTGTAGTAAATAATTCTGCTTTAGATCTTTTGTCTGATCATTTGTATGAATAAAGGATTAATTGTCTGTAAATATTCTCATTTGGCCAATCATTAAAACGTGTGGGAAAAAAGTGGTTCAATCACACTTCTGTAATTCCTTAAATTTAATTTGTTGGAAAAATCTGAGGCAAAGATTGGATCCCTTATTCCTTGAGGCTCCACAGTGGGACAATGGCTCCTTGATTCCATGAGGTTCCACAATGTCCCGTTGGTTCCCTTTGGTTCCAAAAGGTTCTGGGATGTCACACTGGCCCCTTGATTCCCTGACCTTCCACAAAGTCCCGGGGTCCTTTGGATTCCATGAGGTTCCGCAGTGTCCCATGTTCCCTTTGGTTCCAGGAGGCCCCAGTGGATTCCAATGGCCCCTGGATTCCAGGAGATTCCACAGTGTCCTGGGGTTCCCTTGTCTCCCTGACTTTTGGCAGTGCCCAGGGTCCCTTTGTTCCCAGGAGGTTCCTTTGTTTCCATCAGGCCCTGCCACGTCCCAGACTCCCTTTGGTTCCATGAGGTGCTGCAGGGTCACAATGTCCCCTTGATTCCATGAGGTTCCACCATGTCCCAGGGTTCCTTTGGTTCCAGGGGGTTCCACAGTGCCAAAACTCCCTGGTTCTTATCCTTCCAACATTTGTGGGCCCATTCTCTCCCTGCCTGGGATGGAGCCCCATTGTGTTTGTGCAGGAATGGATCCATGGCCATCCTGCCACTGCCCCAATTGAATGCTGCACAAACGTCACTGCAGGCCCGACCCTGGATGCAGGAACAGTCTGGGAACTCCAGGCCTGCTGACATTCAGCAGAGCCAGGCAGGGTCCCAAAGAGCACAAGTGAGTGACTGCAGCCCCTGCAGGTCTCTGGCATTGCTGGGGACAAAGGCAGGAACTGCCAGGAGCTCTGCAGAGCCCTGACAGTGCCACTGCAATCCCAAGCTGCATTGCCCGGGGCAACCCTCAGCACAGCCAAGGCCACAACCCTTCCTGAAAGGTGTCCCTTCTGGGCAGGGCCAGGGGGACAAACCCCTCCATCTGTCCCTGCACATGTTGGGTCCAATTCTCAGCCCCCACTTAGGGACAAAGTCAGCCTACATTGGGTGTTTAGCTTTGCATTTGCTTCACTCTTTTGTGCTTCCAACACACACACCCCAGTGTGGGCAGAGTCTGGACCCCCAAAGAACACAAGACCTGACTAGTTGTGGCTTCCACTGCAGTGGCTGAAACTTGGGCCACAATCTGTGCCAGGAGCAGAGAGGTCCCTCCCCACAGAAACTTCTTGGCAATGGAGTTATTAGGAAAACAGGACAGGCTGTGGGGATCACTTGAAGGGCACAGTCAAGGACGTGTCTTGACCAGCCTCCTGTTTAACATGACCAGCTTTTTCAGCCTCTTTTCCCTCTGTTTTCTCATGCTTATTCCTCCACAAACCGCTGTGATCCCACCCTTCCCATTCCTTTCATTCTTTCCTAGACATTCCATGACAAGTCTTCCTCAGTCCCCAAATGTACTTTCTTGTTGCCCGTCATGAGTCTCAGAGCCCAAGCATGAAAACCCCACCCACATTTGTGAGATCATCCTGGGAGGTTCTGCCATTGACCCATTGGTGAAGCCTTCACAGAGATATTTTGGAAGTGTCTTTAAAATAATTTGTTACCTTTTGGGCTTAGAAGGGTTTCTCCAAAAACATGGCAATTCAGGTCCTCAACTTGGAAATTCTTTGGAGAAGGAGTTTGGGACTCAAAGAATCCCAGAATGGTTTGGCTTGCAAGGGAACTAAAAGGTCATCTGGTCCAAGTCCCTGGACGTGGCAGTAATATGTTTTACTAATTCAGTTTACTCACTGTCCCTGACCTTGGACAAATCCAGGGATGGGACATCCACTTCTCTGGAAACCTCTTCCAGTTCTTACCACCCTCATTGTTAAATATTTCTTCCTATTATAAATATAATACTCCAGTCTTTCAGTTCAAAGCCATTGCCCTGTGTTCTACCACTACAGGCCTTGGTAAAACGTATCCCTGGGATTTCCTTAGACTATGAGCACCATGTGTTCATCTATCAAACACCTTGGAGAGCACCCAGGGATCTCCCAAGAAAAGATTTGGAGGCCTCAAGCCCATGACCACTCTGCAGGGACAAAGGAGCTCTGGGTTCTATGGTGTGGAGACTGAGGACAGTACAGGAGTAGCCAGAGAGGGCTTGAAGGGTGGTTTCAGAGATGGTGGATCCTTTTGTCATAGCAGGAAACAGCATGAGAAACAAAGAAATAATGGCAAGTGCAGCTGGGGATGTCCAGGCTGGAAACAAAGAGAAAGAAGTTTCACTCTGAGGGCAATGGTGTGATGCAACACATCAGCCAGGAGGAGTCTGGATGAGGCCAAGGCTTTGTGTGTGCAGGAAGAGCCAGGGAGGACGCAGAGATGTCAGTGCAGGAAGGTGCCAGCCAGGTGGGGCAGCCGGGGGGATGACGACAGCCTGCAGGGAAAGGGGCAGGGCATGGACACCGTAGGACAGCCTGGGCTGGAGAGGAGACAGGGAGGGGGAGAAGCTGAAAGGCCCTGCCAGAGCCACCTTCTGCAGGCCTTTGGCCATGGCTGCTGTCTGTGCCCCTGAGGCCAGGAGGAGGGGAGTGCCCCTTGCAGCCCTGGGGCCTCATGGCCTCCTTGTCCCTGCTCAGCAGCCTGGCAGGTGCCACCCCATGGGCCTGCCCTTGGCATTGCACATCCCACATCCCAGTGCCCCAGAAAGAGCCCTGAGGAATGAGGCAGGGACAGGATCTGCCTTCCCAGGGGCTGGGGGTCAGGGCTTGGTCCTTTGGATTAAGGAAACAAGTCAAGGTTTCTTCAGCATCAGAGCCACCTTTCCCTTGCTTGTCCATCCTTGGCATCACTGTCTGCAGATTTCTGCTCTAACTGGAACCTGGGGACACGTTCTCAGTTGTGTCCCTCAGTGAGACTCATTAGCACTACAAGAAACTTTAGTGTTTTAACCTCATTTTGACTTCTTGAAAAGTTGTTTGAACTTCCTCTCAGGGACTGAGTCTCATGTAAACAACATCAAACCCCCTGAGGGTCATGAAATGCCTGGGGCTGTTGCTGTGCTGCTGAGCTGGGCCGGGCTCCTGGCACACAGGGAGCTCCTGGCAAGCAAGAAGAGCTTCAAAGAGACAGCTCTGCCCAGGAGCAGCTCCTCTGCACAGCCCAGCAGGGCTGAGGGCACTGCCAGGCCAGCTCAGGGACACCAGCAGGGCACAGACAGAGCTTCAAGGGGCTCAGCACTGGCAGGATGGCTGAGAGCTCCCTGCAGGAGGAACCTTGGCAGGGCTGCACATGGTGAGTCTGTGGTTGCAGGGCAATGCAGGGGCAGCTCCTGGAGGCATCTCCTAAAGCTGGCCCAGCCCCAGCTGATGGGATGGGGGAGCAGGGGCTGTTTTGGGGCACTTTGGAAGAGCTGTGAAGCCGGGGGTGCAGCCAGGGGTGCCCAGGGCTGTGGGGCAGAGCAGGGTCCTGCAGCCCAGGGCGCTGTGCTGGGCAGGGACTCTGCTGCCTGCCAGGGGCAGCTCTCAGCCGGCCCGGGGAGCTGCTCCAGGGCTGGGGCACAAGGGCTGTGGGCAAGGAGCAAACCTGGCAGCTGAGGGAGGATCTTTTCCATGTCTCGCTGTTGCAGGGTCAGACCTGCTCACAACCCCACACCACTACACCATATTGAATGGAGAATGTTTTGCAAAGCTCACAAAAGACAGGGGCTACAAGAAAGGAATTAGTGCTGAGGTGTGTTTCCTGCTTAGGTATTGTAGCAGAGACATTGTTCTCTCAGGTCAGGAGGCTGCACTGAAATTCCAACTCTTTTACTCTCAGAGATGAATATTTCAGGCAGTCTCAGAAATGAGCACAGGATCCTGGGCAGTGCTGAGCCTTCCCTTGGGGGTGGGCACTCTCCTGTGCCAGCCCTTGGCTTCCCTGCAGGAGGGCTCCTGTCCTGCTCTGTCCAGCACAGCTGCACCTCTGGACTGGCACAGGGGACACTTCCCAGAGCTGCCCTTTCAAGCAGCACTGCCCTGCTCTCAGCACAGATCTTGGTGGGGTTTTTAAAGAGGAATCTGTGTGTGAAGTCATCTTCAAGGCAGCAAGAGGGAAAGTGCAGAGCAGATGGGGAACTGTCTGAGAGGCACTGCAGCTCTCCTGGCTCTGCAATAAGCAAGGGAGAGCTCAGCCCTTCTGCCTGTCCTGGCTCAACACTCTTCAGATTTGTCATCAGAAAAATTTGTCCCTAAAAAAGCACTCCCAGGTCTTATGACTGTAACCAAAAAACCCAGTCAAAATTATTTTAAGGATACACTGTGCCTCTCTCCTGCAGCACAAATTGCTCCAAGACAACAGAACAGGAATTGAACTTTTCCATCAAAGCTGGGTTCCATGTGACATCCCCTGTGATCATGAGAGCTGTCCAAACCAGCTCCATGTCTGCACTGCAGCAGAGCAAAGCTGAGTCCTTGGCAGCACATGGGCAGAGCTCCTGCTCCTCACAGCACCCTCAGAGAGCACAAACCAGGGAAAAGAAATGCCCTGACTTGGAGGGGATTTCCCTGAATACTGCACTGGCATTGCTGAGAGGGGGCTGCTTTAATTGTTCCCTGTGCTTTCCTTTTCTGAACAGACCTGTGCTAAGGAACAGCAAATGTCCAACAGCAGCTCCCTCACCCAGTTCCTCCTCCTGGCATTCTCAGGCAGGCGGGAGCTGCAGCTCCTGCACTTCTGGCTCTTCCTGGCCATCTCCCTGGCTGCCCTCCTGGCCAACGGCCTCATCCTCAGCGCCGTAGCCTGCGACCACCACCTGCACACCCCCATGGGCTTCTTCCTGCTCAACCTCTCCCTCACAGACCTGGGCTGCATCTGCACCACTGTCCCCAAAGCCATGCACAATTCCCTCCAGAACACCACAACCATCTCCTACATGGGATGTGCTGCACAGCTCTTTTTCTTTTATTTCTTCATCTCAGCAGAGTATTTCCTCCTCACCATCATGTGCTACGACCGCTACGTTGCCATCTGCAAACCCCTGCACTACGGGACCCTCCTGGGCAGCAGAGCTTGTGCCCACATGGCAGCAGCTGCCTGGGCCACTGGCTTTCTCAATGCTCTGCTGCACACAGCCAATACATTTTCCCTGCCCCTGGGCCAGGGCAATGCCCTGGGCCAGTTCTTCTGTGAACTCCCACACATCCTCAAGCTCTCCTGCTCACACTCAGGCTACCTCAGGAAACTTGGTCTCATTGGGGTTGGTGCCTGTTTAGCACTTGGTTGTTTCATTTTCATTGTTTTCTCCTATGTGCAGATCTTCAGGGCTGTGCTGAGGATCCCCTCTCAGCAGGGACGGCACAAAGCCTTTTCCACGTGCCTCCCTCACCTGGCCGTGCTCTCCCTGTTACTCAGCACTGGTGTATTTTCCGACCTGAAGCCCCCCTCCATCTCCTCCCCATCCCTGGATCTGGCACTATCAGTTCTGTACTCGGTGGTTCCTCCAGCACTGAACCCCTTCATCTACAGCCTGAGGAACCAGGAGCTCAAGGATGCCCTGAGGAAAATGATGACTGGATGCTTTTCAGGAGCAACAACCTTCCTCTCTTCTTCTGCAGAACACTCATTGTGTAACCCTTTACTGTTCCAGGCTACCTTCTAAAACTTTTGAGAGTAGTAGTGGTTTCCTGCATTTTTTATGCTTTTAATGTTGTTAACACAGAAATTTATTCTTCATCTCATACCTAATTCATTCTCAACCTCTTTATTTTGACCCACAATTGTGTAAATGAGGAATCATTCTCTGTGTGCATTTAAACAAAATAAAAGTTCCTGCAGCAACTTCTTTCTCAAACATCATGTCTTTGTTATTGTGTACATGAGGAATGACAATCTCTGAGTATAATAAAGGACTTGAATTCTTTTTTCCAGATTCCCCCTCCTAGAAGTTCCCTGAAGCTGGAGGGCAGTGCCTGTGTGCAGAGGAGAAGGGGTAAAGAGTCCTGGTACAGGAGCACTGCCAGGGAGCAGCAGCTCTTGGGCTTTTCAGAGATGCTCTTTTTCCACTGCCTCCCTCTCCTTTCTGCTCCTTGCCCAAGGCCTGAGTGCTCTGGCAGCTCAGTCCCTGCTGTGTCAGTCCTGTGACCATGGGCAGGGACAGGCCCTGGGCACTGCTGGCACAGAGCTGGGCTCCTTAACATCATTTCCATCAGGAAAGGGGATCCCCCTGGGCAGTTCCTGAAGACTTTGTTCTTTTTGAAAGGTTGGTGTAAAGAACAAGGCCAAGGAACAGACTCTCCAAAGTCTCATTGCTTTGCTTGTTTCCCCATTCAGTCCCTGCAGTGAGAGAAGCGACTCACTGGGGTACTTGAGGGACTGAGGGCTGGTTCAGATGTTCTGTGCTGGTGGCCAGTGGCAAATGGTCTCCAAGTCACCTGCCTGGGGCTCTGCAGCTTGTGAGGGCTCTGATGGAGGTGAGGACTTGTCTGTAGGAACTCAGGAAGTGCAGGAGAGCACAGAGGATCTGCAGGGACAGCCCGTCCCATCCAGTCAGCAGGGAATGGAGCTCTGGAGCAGAATCCTGCCCAGGGTGGAGTTACCAGAGATCAAGTACTAAATGTCCCTGTGAACTGGTACAGGAGAGTTCTGCAAGCCCAGGGGATGCAGCAGGAACAGAGAAAGGACTCTGGCCAGTGACTCCTCTGACCCACAGTGAACTCCCCTTGTGCCTCCCCAGCTCAGGGAGGGCTGTACCAGAGCCAGGGCTGGGCTTTCCAGGAGGGTGTCCTGAAGAACTCTCCAGCCCACAGGCTGCATGGAGTGGAGCCCTGCCCTGCCCTCTGTGCCATTGGAAACAGCCCATGGTCCTGCCCAGCCTTGTTCTTGGCTACTGAGCCTTCCAGGACTATGGCAGAGGGTGGAGAGGAGTGATCCCCATCCTGCTGGGTCTGCTCCCCACCCTGACCAGCATGGCCAGGGCAGGCTCAGCCCAGGGTGCCACAGCCCCTCCCTGTGCAGAGCAGCACCTCCAGCTCAGGGCCCTGCAGGGATCCCAGGCTGGGATCTGCAAGTGGCCAAGGCAGCCTGGACACACTGACCTGGGCAAAGGGATGTCCCTGCAGAAGAGCAAGGCAGCATTTCTGGGCCTGCAGAGAGGAATCCCTGACACAGAGACACCTCTCTCTGCAGCCCCCCTGGGGACAGGCTGCTCTGTCCCTGGGCCAGGACTCTGGGCTGGGCTGGGCAGAGGGGCTGGCACTGAGGGGCACAGTCAGGCTGTGCTGGGCATCTCCTGCAGGTGACACCAGGGCTCCTGCAGTTTCCCTGACCTCCATTTCCTCCTGCCATGCTGAGTGTCCAGCCCCTGAGCTGATGGGGAGGCTGAGACTCCTCTCTGTGCCCCAGGAGCTGCTGTGCCCTTCAGAGGGGCTGGGGCTGTGGGGGGAGTGCCCAGAGCTCTGCAGCACCCTGGGCTGGGCACTGCTGTGGGGCCAGACCAGACTGGGCTGCTCCCCCAGTTGACCTCTCTAATGAAATCACTTCTAATTTTCTCCTGAAGGACCATGAGAATATGTGTTGTGTCCTGAGCACTAAACTGGAACTGTGGGGTAATAGAAAAGGTTTTGGTGTCATGGATATTGGGAAGGCTGGGCAGTGTCACTGGGAGACCTCTCCCAAACCCTTGGAAAGGCCCGAGCCAGCCCAGAGCTTCCTGGGGCCTTGGCAAAGGCAGACCTGGAACCAGTCTGCAAACAGGGCAGCAAGGAGGGTTGGCAGAGTTCCAGACTGCTCAGGCTCAGCAGGGAAGGGGAGAGGGCAAGTCCTCCTGCAGCCATTGCCAGGCATGGGAAGGACAAGGCAGGGATTGCCAAGACTTTAGCAAGGCCTTTGACATGATCTCCTGTGGTCTCCTTAGAGCCAGACTGGTGAGAGCTGGACTGGACAAGTGAAACGTGGTGAGTGGGAAGTTGAATGATTGATGGGTCTCAAAATCATGGTACAAATTCCTCTTGGCAGAAAATTTGTGACATCCATCAGGGATCAGCCCTTGACCATTCCTATGGAACATGTTTATTATGTCTCTGGGTGATGGGATGAAATGCACTTTCCACTCCTTTGTGGATGAGGCCAAGTTGCAGCGAGTCTGTGAGAAACCTCGTCTAGTTAATGGTGACTTGTACCAAAAATGTGGTCAAGGTGACTGAGTTGGATAAACTTGTCTTGTCATCAGGTGCCCAGCAAGGCCCAAGACAATGAAGAAAAAACTCATGGGTCAGAGGAAGGGCAATTCAAAAGGGGGAGGGGGGAGAAAAAGACCAAACACAACCAAACCCAACCAAACACAGAATGACAGAATATGCTGAGCTGGAAGGGACCCACAGGGATCATCCAGTCCAACCCATCTCTTCCATTGCCATCTGCCCCCACCCCAGCACGCTCTGGAGCAAAGCACGGCTGAGGTCCAGCACAGCTCTGCTCTGACAGAAAGAACCTGCAGTCAGGGAGAGGGAGAGGACAAAGTCTTGTTTAACCAGCCTGAGGAATAATGGGATCAATGACCTCCTGTATTCCTGGGCACTTGAATGACCCTGTGGATCAGGTTTGGTAGCAGGGAGGGGGCTGCAGGTTTCCCTTAGGGAAGAGGAGATCAAGAGTTGACTCTGTGTCAGAGAGAGCCAGTTTCAGGTAACTCCAAAATGGACCAGCCAGTGCCTAAAGCTGAGCCAAAAAGCAATTCCAGAGGCACCTCTGTGATAACCCTTTGGAGAAAGGATAAAATCCAGGGTGCTGTAACCCAGAGAGGAGAGAAATGTAGGAGAAACAACTCTGCAGGCATGAAGGTGGGCAGAGAAGGAGGAGGAGTGAGAGAGAGCTTTGGTGGGCACCTGGCAGCCAAAAGCCAATCCCCCAGCCCAAAGAGCCACAGCTGAGCTCAGCACAAAAGCTCCTTTAGGTCTGGAGGTTCTTTGCAGCAGCTTTTTAGCAGAGCTGCCAGATGGGCCATCAAAGGGCCCATAGCTGGGTCTGAAACCTGTGGGATCCTTGTCAGCCTTGGCTCTGTAGGAAAGAACTATAGAATCCTAAAGAGTTTGAGTCAGATGGGACCTTTATAGGTCATGTAGTCCAACCCCCTGCAATGAACAGGGACACGTTCAACTAGATCAGGTTTCTCACAGCCCTTTCTAACCTGGCCTTGAATGTTTCCAAGGGTGGGACATCTATGACCTCTCTGGGCAACCTGTGCCAGTGTTTCATCACCTTCAGTGTAAAAAATTTCTTCCTTCTATCTAGTTCAAATCTGCTCTTTTTTAGTTGAAAACCATTATCACTTGTCTTATTACAACTAAGTCTGTCCCCATCCTTCTTATAGGTATGATCTCAGGAGCTCCTGACAAGCCTTGACCAAACCAGCTGAGCAATGAAGAGCCCCTGGACTGGACCAGGGCTGTGGGGAAGTGTCCCTGGACTGGACCAGGTGCTCCTGGATGATACAGGTGGGAACAATCCAGAGTGGAACAGTTTGGGAACACAAGATAATCAGTCATCCCATGAAAGCCTTGGAACATTCCCTGCCTGAATCGCAGCACAAATGGAACAGTTTGGATACAATTCCCAAATAGTTTGGAAACTCCAGTCATTCCTGACCCCAGGATGGAAATTCAGCAGAGAACTAAAGCCAGTCCCCTTGTGAGCCCACACCCAGCGGGGCTGAGGGAGGCCCTGGCAGCTCCCCAGCACCTCCCTCTCGGTGGGACACCTCTGGCAGCCTCTCCCAGCTCGGGAACCCTCCAGTTTGCAACACTCCAAAGAGCGGCGCTGATGCCCAGGACAATTCTGATCCCCCTCCACAAACACTCCTCCAGCTGGGACCCTTGTCTGGTGGCAAACACAAAGGGATTGGTGGGAGTGTTTCCCTGACAACAGGAGAATTTGGGAGAGGGACCTTTCCACACCCAGCTCTTGATGTGTGCACACATCTCTGCCTGGGTGTGGGTGTGAATTGACTGTGGTGGGAATGTTGTTGTGAATCTCTAATTCAGTCACTGTTAAAATTGTGGCAAATGCTGTTGAATCACTTGATAACTGCTAAACAGGTCAATAATTAAATGATACTAAACTCTTTTGCCCCCCTATCTTTGTGTCTAAATCCTTTGCATCCTGACCCTCTTGCATCCCAAGGTTCTGTGTAAATCATTCCCTTTCATAAAAAGAAATATTTTTCATGGTGTCCGCTTTAAAATCTTCTTCCTTAGCTAAACTACAAAACAACTCCAATTAGTTGTTGACATCTTGAAGACAATTAAAGAAAGAAAAACAATTTGTTTTTCAGTGTTTAAAATAATTTGTTTTTCAGTATTTTAATGGGTCCCACAGTGTGTTTGGAGCTGCATCAGCTGTCAGTCCAAGATGGACCATGTCAGAACTGGTGAGGTTGGGGGGTGAGGAGCAAGGATGATCATCCAGGGTCAGTGTGGATCTCCTGAGGAGACACTCAGCATCAAGATCACTTGGAGAACACCTCTATCACCTCTCCTCTGAACTAAAAAATAGCCATCATTGAATTAAAAAAAAAAAAGTACAAATTTTGAAGACTTGTTTTGAAATTGCCTTGAAGACAATTAAAGGAAGACAAAGAGATCCTGAGGGATTTCTGCATTTTAATGAGCCCCACGGTGTGTTTGCAGCCCAGCCCATGATCCTGAGGTACTGAGAGAAGATGGAAGCAGCTGCTGAAGAAGTCAGAAGCCAAACCCCAAGTGCCTTGAAGCATTGCTGGGCCCCACTGAGGGCAGGCACTGCCAAAGCCTCCCCAGGGACTCCTTGGAGCAGCTCCTTGGAGGCCAGGAGTGCAGGCAGACAAAGGCTCTGGGCAGGCCCCTGCAATGCTGAGCAAAGCCTGCCTTGGTTTTGTGGAGCACAAAGGCCAAGGGCTGAGCCCCAGGCCCTGGCCCAGCAGATCCTGTCCCTCCCGGCTGGCTCAGGGCTGTTTGGGGGGCACTGGGATGGGAGGGGGAGGAACAACAAAGGCCCAAAACTGGGCAACCCCTGCCAGGCTGCTGAGGGAGGGGCGAGGCAGAACCCAAGTGCAGAACCTGCCAGGAAAGTTGCTTGTGGTGGCCTGAGTGGCAGAGGCAGCTGCCAGAGGCAAGGGGACAAAGGCCTGGGTGCCTTTGGGCCTTGCAGCCTTGGCCATCTCTCCTGCAGGCTGTCCTGCCCTGGCCCTGCTGCTGCTCTGGCCTTGCAGGCTGCACACACCCCTCCTGCTTTCCCACCCCCTCCCAGCAGCATTTTTAGACCCTCCCTGATGGCTCTGCACCAGCTCTGGCTGTTCCCTGGAACACAAAGCCATGGGCTGATCCTGACTCCCTCTGGGTGGCCTCTTGCAGCACAAGGGTCCCCATTGAGTGATATTTCATTTTCCTCACCTTCAGTCTGAACTTTCAATGCTACTCTTTGTGGAGATTTCATTCTTTTTCCAATATGGAGAAAAGCTCCATCCTGTCATCTCCTCTCGACCCTCTCCAGTTCTTCCTCATTCCTCCAGAATGGGGAACCTCACAGACAGACAGACCAGTCCAGATGTGGTGACCCCAGGGCTGAGTCCAGGGGGGTGACAACTCCCTTGTCTGGGTGCCCACACTCCCCCTAAGGCAGCCCCATGTGCAGTTGGCCTTAAATGAAGGGGCCATTCTGATTCTTTGTAAGGTCACGGAATCAAGTGGCACCGTGACACTGCAGGGCCTCCTGGAACCAAAGGAATGCAGGGACACTGTGGAATCTCGTGGAACCAAGGGACCATTGTGACATGTGGGGTCTCTTTGGAACAAAAGGAACCCTGAGACCTCTCAGAACCTCATGGAACCAAGGGCCCACTGTGCCTCCCCAGAACTCCATGGGATCAAGCAGAGCCGCTGCCTCCCCCCCGCCGCCGCACGGACCGGAGTCGCCGGCTCTGCCCCGCTTGGACACCTCTGGGGTCAGCGTGTTCTTGGGCAGCACAACTGATCTCAGACCAGAGGGTTTCCCACATTTTGCTTTGTCCCCTCTTTTCCCTGGTTTTCTTTTTGTTCTTTGTTCCCTAGGATGCAAAAGGGGAAGGGAAAGACGTGTTGATCATCATTTTTATCTGTTTACAAAATGGCATTCAGGATGGGAGAAGAGACAAAGTGATTTCTCTCTCTGTTGTTGGTGTGAACTGTTCTGTTGGTATTGTTGTTTTTGCTGCTATATTGTCAGTAAACTGTTATTTTTTCACTTATACCTCTTTGTATTTTGTCTCCCTCTATTAGTGGGGAATAAAAGAGGAATGAATTCATTGTATTGGAGTTTCTGCCCCAATATTTGTCTTGAAATCAAGATGGGTTGCTCAAGGGCTCCCTGTAATTCGGCATCATTCACAAAGGACTTGAAAATACATTTTGTCCCATCATGCAGAGAGATAATAAAGATGTTCTATAGTGGTGTTCAAGGGCTGATCACTGAGGGATTTCATCAGGAAGTTGCTGCCAAGAGGACTTTGTACCATGGATTTTACTGGACACTCTTCATTCAGCCAACTTCCCACCCACCACATCTTCCACTTCTTCAGTCCAGCTCTCACCAGTCTGGCCATAAGAAGACCACAGGAGACCATGTCAAAGGCCTTGCTGAAGTCTGGGCACAAAACATCCCCTTCTATTCCCTCCCACAGGGTTCTGCAATCCCTGCCTTGTCCTTCCCATGCCTGGCAATGGCTGCAGCAGGACTTGCCCTCTCCCCTTCCCTGCTGAGCCTGAGCAGTCTGGAACTCTGCCAACCCTCCTTGCTGCCCTGTTTGCAGACTGGTTCCAGGTCTGCCTTTGCCAAGGCCCCAGGAAGCTCTGGGCTGGCTCTGGCCTTTCCAAGGGTTTGGGAGAGGTCTCCCAGTGACACTGCCCAGCCTCCTCAATATCCCTGACACCAAAACCTTTTCCATAGCCCCCACTTCCAGAGGAGTGCCCAGGACACAACACAGGAGGTGAGAGGAGCAGGTGGAGGGACCTTGTGCCTGCCCACGCTGGGCAGGAGCTGCCCCAGGATGGCAGCTCTGAAGCACTCCCAGGATGTCCCTGGGAACAGGAGGGGAAGACTGGATCTGAAAATGGAACCTGGAAAGCAGAGAGCAGGAGTGTCATGGTGACACTGCAGGAGAGTTGCAGCCCTGGAGCAAGGTCAAAGAAGAAGTGACCCAGTCCATGCCCTGTCCTCTCAATAGGATCCCAGAGCATCCTGGAGATGCTGGAAGGGAGCCCAGCTCTGCTTCACAAGTTCCCAGGGCCTGTCCCTGCCTGTGCTCCAAGGGCTTCCACCCCCCAGGACTGTGCTCAGAGAGCACTCAGGCCTTACAGCGAGAAAGGGGCTCAGGAGGACAGTGTGGAAGTGGCAAGAGAGCAGCTCTGGAAAGACCAAGCTCTGCTGCTCCCTGGCAGTGCTGCTGGGCTGGGATTATTGTCCCCTTCCCGTTTCCAAATACCCCCTGTCCTGCAGTGTGTTGTCCTTTAGGAACATCTGAGAAGAAGGGTCTTGGACAAAGAAGGCACTGCAGGGTCCTTTATTTTGTTTAAATACTCTGTGAGCACAATTCATCATTTATACATCTCTGGGTCAAATTCAGTGGGTTGACACTAAATTAGAAGGCAGATGCATAATAATATTTCATTGCAGAAAAAATTCCTGCAAGAAGAACCTGATGACCTCCACAAAAAATGTGAACAGGAAGGCTGGGCCATTAAGGAGTCCCATTCTGAATGCTACACACCAGAACACAGGCACTTTATTGCTCCTGAAAAGCATCCAGTCATCATTTTCCTCAGGGCATCCTTGAGCTCCTGGTTCCTCAGGCTGTAGATGAGGGGGTTCAGTGCTGGAGGAACCACCGAGTACAGAACTGACAGGGCCAGATCCAGGGATGGGGAGGAGATGGAGGGGGGCTTCAGGTAGGCAAATGTACCAGTGCTGACAAAGAGGGAGACCACGGTCAGGTGAGGGAGGCACGTGGAAAAGGCTTTGTGCCGTCCCTGCTCAGAGGGGATCCTCAGCACAGCCCTGAAGATCTGCACATAGGAGAAAACAATGAAAATGAAACAACCAAGTGCTAAACAGCCACTAACTCCAAGGAGCCCAATTTCCCTGAGGTAACCTGAGTGTGAGCAGGAGAGCTTGAGGATGTGTGGGAGTTCACAGAAGAACTGGCCCAGGGCATTGCCCTGGCACAGGGGCAGGGAAAATGTACTGGCTGTGTGCAGCAGAGAATAGAGAAACCCAGTGGCCCAGGCAGCTGCTGCCATGTGGGCACAAGCTCTGCTGCCCAGGAGGGTCCCGTAGTGCAGGGGTTTGCAGATGGCAACGTAGCGGTCGTAGCACATGATGGTGAGGAGGAAATACTCTGCTGATATGAAGAACAGAAAGAAAAAGAGCTGTGCAGCACATCCCGTGTGAGATGGTTGTGGTGTTCTGGAGGGAATTGTGCATGGCTTTGGGGACAGTGGTGCAGATGCAGCCCAGGTCTGTGAGGGAGAGGTTGAGCAGGAAGAAGCCCATGGGGGTGTGCAGGTGGTGGTCACAGGCTACGGCGCTGAGGATGAGGCCGTTGGCCAGGAGGGCAGCCAGGGAGATGGCCAGGAAGAGCCAGAAGTGCAGGAGCTGCAGCTCCCGCCTGTCTGCCAATGCCAGGAGGAGGAACTGGGCCATGGAGCTGCTGTTGGACATTTGCTCCTTCCTCAGAGAATTTTGGTCTGTTGAGGAGGAAAAGTCACTGCTGAGTTAGACCAGGCTTCTGCAGCCAAACATTACCCGTCTCAGCCACCCCACTCTCAGGCTCTCTCTCCTCTCTCAGACCTCCCTGCAGCTCCCTCCCCTGAGCTCTGCCTTTTGCTGCCTGAGGGGACCATTGGAAGCAGAACTCTCTGATGGGCTCCCAAACTCCTTCTTGCTCTGCTGGGAGAGGGAACCTGGAATGCAGGGTGATCTCAAATGAAATGTACTTTTGGTACATCCAAGAGCTTCTCAGCTTTGCTGTTTGCAATTTGCCCAAATGAAGGACTGAGCTGAGGGAATTCTTTGGATTTGTTCACCCACTTGCACCTGCCACACTTAGGAGTGGTTGTGGAGGTTTGAAATCCCTGACATTTCTATTGCACTGCAGGTCAAGTCTTGTGGGTTCTGAGGGGCACAGGGACGGTCCCTTAGTGCAGAGAGAAGAGCTGCTCTGCCCATCAGTCCTGGGCTCAGCTGCCCTGTGCTGGCAGCTTGGAGCTGGAGGAGCATCACACTCAACTGTTCCCCTCCAAAGAAACTGCCCAGAGATCCAGGAATCCATGTCCAAAGAACAGACTGACCCACTCCTCACCTTTTCATCTCTCCCCTCCCAGAGTGAGACACAAAATGCTCCTTGCAGCTGCCCAGAGCATTTCCATGGATTTAGCACTGAGGAGTTTTCTCCATGGGGATCCTGTGCAGCACAGAGATCCTATGGCAGAGCTGTGCCCTTCTGGAGGGCACCTGCAGCCCTGCAGGACACCCAGGCAAACAGCTGAATACCCTGAAGGTGCCTGGAGGGCACTTGGGCACTTGGCTGCCACAGACACATCCCCACAGCAGCACCCAAAGGGTTTGTGTCTGCACAGGAATCTGCCACCCCAAAAACCCAGACTGGCTCAGAAAACCCAATGATGAGAACAGAGACAGCCCAGGCAGCAGGGGATGGCAGTGAAATGCCACAGTGCTGCTGCCAAGGGAGGAGTGACACCGAGAGACAGCTGGAAATCAGAGCCCTGTCCTT
>NW_024104977.1:0-81043 GCF_003945595.2 Pipra filicauda | reverse complement strand
ACCAGAAAATTTATATCAGTTCTAACTTGCCACAGATCAAAACATCCCATCCTTACTTTGCTCTTGCAGAGATGTGGTGGGTTTTAGTAGATCCAAAACCTAGTACAGATGCAAAATACTGCTTTAATTTACATAATGCATATGCAGGTAAGGAGTACAGACCTTTATTTGCCTGGGGTAAGAGAACAGCTTTTATATGGTTAATTAGACTGGAATCCAGACATGATAAACAAGTCTTTGTCATAATTTTACTGTTACTTCCACCAGTCCCTTGCATTGTTTTGATTAGCTATTCTAACTTGCTAGAGGCCTTGCCCAAAGTAAGGATGGAAGTATCTGCTGGGCATAAAGATGAGACTTAAACAATATTTATGCAAGCATACTGCTCTGCAGTTTGACTGAAGGAATCTCTGCAAAACTATTGTCATCATTCTTAAGGTGATACAATTCATTTCAACTGTATCAACAAGTAGTTCACATAAACACCATCTTTTCCGAACAGCTCAAGACTTTCAGGGCTGAGCAAATCTCACAGCTGCTTGTTCTGATGGTGATGTTGCCTATATGCTTGGCTCTGCTCTCTGCTTATCCTTCTCCTTCAGCTTCCCACTATTGCCCAGGACATATTCCCTGCGTTATCAAGATAATATAGAACTGATAGTGGGAAGACAGGTAGGTGAAAAAAGTCATGCTCAAGTTGTAGTATGCATCCCTCTTCTCTGTCTGCTGTCCACTTCTGGCTGCTGGCAAATTCGTAGGCCTCTGAATGTCAGAGAGTAGCTTCTGAGACAAGATGAAAAGATGGGCAAGCAGTAAGACATTATTGGACTCAGATAGTACATTGACTCCCTGAAGAAAATGTCTATGACAGTTGAGCAATCCACTACCACCTCTCATCTAATACACACCACTACTCCAACAGCTGCAGAGTCTGTGTCTCTCACTTTTACATGCTTATGCTATTTCCATTGGCCATCATCCTTATAATCTTATGCAACTGCCTCTAGAGCTTACGCCTAACCTTGCCAATGTGTTGTTTCCAAATTAAATTAGCAGAAGTTAATAGAAAATTAGGTTTGTACCTTAAAAGAAGGGTTTTATATTCAAAAAAAATCTCTGTCCCAAAATGGAATTGAAAAGTGAAAAAAAAATTACTAATAATATTAGTATTTCAATTATTAAAAAAATTAATTCAGAAATTATTTTTACGTCATAGAAATGTGTTGATATGTGATTTGTATCTGTAACAAATTTTTAACGAATCAAGAATTAATTATTGAAAAATTGAAAACAATTGTTAGCTCCTTTGAGCACTTTTGCCTTCCTAAGTAAGTAACTCTACAGGGCATAAATATTTTCACTTATATCCGCTGCAGATATTTTTATCACTTTGGCTGTTATATCTCATACTCTAAAATTACTTAATTTCATACCATGATAGAAGATATTCATAATATATGTATGAGACAGGATCCAGGGATTAAAATTCCCTAAATGCTTCAGTTAACCTGAAAGGTTTTTTTAAATATATATTTATTCAAGAATGACAAGAAGGCTAATGTAAATATCTTAAATGCCACAAGAATTTATAACACTGTTGAGAACATTGTGTCACATTGTTTCTCATCACTAATAACAGAGATTCTTTGGCGCCTTCTCAAGCTAACTGGCAATGAGGATTGCTCTGTCATAATAGGATAACAATAGACTAACATTAGATCATTAAACATTTCAACAAACACAGAGAAGAGTATCATTAAAATTAGTTGATCAGAGAGCATGTAGAGTAGCAGTCAAGGAAAGCAACATACGATATTGGAAAGAACAAAATGTTGCCAGTGGTTTGAGTGAATTAATATTTAAAAAAAAAAAAAAAGAGTGAGAGACAAAAAGGGAAAAAAGACCCTGAATATGTGAGCAGTTGTAAGCATTGTTTTATAAACTAATAAAATAAGATCAAATACTTGATCAAATATGCTGTGCAGGTTTTCCATCTCCAAGTGCCATATTCAACTTGTCACGGTTTAACAGTTTCCCCAGAGCTCAAAGCATTCTGGCTTTACTAGAGAGTAGATTGAAAGCTGTACATGGATGAACAACAATCTGAAGGTCCTTGTAACTAGTACCTTTAATACACTGATCTATCTGAATTTAGAAGGTAAAAGAAGAAAAATCACATGAAACAAAACCTCTGATTTTTATTATCCTTATTGAAAAACTTTTTAAATAATCAACTTTAAATAACCAAAAGAAACAAGGTAAGAGAAACTCCTTTAATCACAGAAATTGTTATCTGAGTGACCTATTCATGAGCTTGGAGATGGAAAACTTGAACACCATATTTGATCAGGAATTTGGCCGTACTATATTAGTTTACATTTAAAACCAAGCTTACATTCTGCGTAAGAGGACGTGGAAACTGGGAGCGTGAGCTTGTTTAAGTTACTTGATTTAGGACTATTCAGAATAAGAGAAAAAAGTAACAAAGAAATTTGTAATTAAACATATCTATACACAAACCTAAAAGAAGTGACAGCAGTGACAATAATGAAGATCAGAACTCTTTGGCCACTAGTGGATAGGACATAAAGGAACTACCTAGATATAACCTTGAAGATGGTTACTTTGAACATTGTAACTGCCATGAGGAAACAAAAATAACAAGATTATTAGGGATTACTTGACTGGGACCAGCGGAATGTGTGAAATTTACTATAGGATGTTTAGGATAAGGGTCAAAGATGGTGAAAAGGAGGCATCACTTGAGATAAGGGAGGAACAAGTGTGGGAAGACAGAGAGAAGAGGGCATAAAAGGGGCTGGTTGCATGTAAAAAGGGCCAGTCAGTACACTCCCAGTCTATACTATTTTTGTTATATAAATCCTTTTTTCTTAACTATTTTTTACCTGTTTAATTTCACTCTCTGTCTCCCTGCAAATAGGAAAACAATTAACTGTATCTCTCAGCCTGGACAGGTACTCCAGGTACTGGGCTGGGCTCCAGTAACCAGGGAGATGAGAGTCTTTGGTTGAAATCACTGGAGAAGGCAGACACTCCCAACATGCCTTAACAGCCCTAATTCCAAAATTCTTTAATATGGATGTTTTTTACTTTGAAGTTTGAATACTGTTCTGACAGAGTTGCATTTTTAACACAAAACGTTACAAAGTTTTCAAGTAAGAATATTCAGTTTTCCTTCTCAAGCCTTTCTAAATACAGGAGGAATATTACTCTATGACAATGATTTATAAAGAAGAAAATTAAAAGTCAGCAAAGCGACTATTTCTGTATCTATTTTATCTATACAGGATAAGAAAAACCTGAAAGTTGGCCTCAAAACTCAAAAATAATGAAAGTTAACTGCACTGTATTAGTATGAGATGCATTACACCATACTCTTATTTCAGAGCAGAAGGAAAAAAATTATTATCACTATTAAAGCCAGTTACAATCTTAATGCATTTATATTTAAATCTTAGCATCATATACACACTCAAAACCATTAAGATAATAGCAGAATTTAACAGATGTGTTCTATGCAAAATAGTAAACATGCCTCTATCCCATACTAATTCCACATTCTGCTAATTTTTGGTATTCTGTTTTAAATTTTGCCAGTTCCCATTACCACCACCATCCTCCTCTTCCTCAAAAAGGATTATTTTCCTACAGCTCTCATGATAAATTAGAAATGGACAAACCTCTCAAGGCTTGGAAGTACAATTGAGATAAGCAATTAATTTGAAACTTTTCTTAGTGGCCTGGGACCTTCAGTACGTGTTTATCATTTAGTATTCCACCACGTTTGGAGAATTAACATTTTATTGTGCCACATAAGAAGAATCAAAGGAAAGCTAGTTCCAGAAGTCATACTGTCTTGGGGAAGATTAGAAGCATGAACAGTTTGAATTGTATCAGTACAGAGGAGAAAATAATTTGTTGCCCTTTATTTTTATTTTTGTTAAATAAATTTGCTTTGCACTTTGGTGTTGCGTCTGTCCATGTGTGTCTCTACTTCAAATGTTTGAGAGAAGCACTTGAAGACGCTAGAAGCAGGTTCTATTCCCTATTACATTTACAGTGTAGTTTTATTCTAAAAATTATTTCCTTTTGCATCTATGTAAAAGACTCATTACTACCCTAATTTTATTCCAGTTGTGTAACACTAAATAATTTTAAAAAAGGGAAAGCTGTCTGATATTATAACCTGGGCTGTTGGTGAGTAACCATAGCTCTAACACTCCTTGGTTTTGGATCTTTAAAGCTTTTATTTCTCCTCCCTCTATTATATGCCATTCTCTTTCTCTGCTAACTACAAAGTTAGCCTTCTTCAGTTATTCCATAGTCACAGTTCAGTACTGGAAAAATTGTAGTAAAACTATTGCATTTACTACAGTCCCTATCCCAATTAGGTTTATTATACCAACGCCATGGCTACTGAGAAATGCCACTCATTCAATATCTAACATTCTTAATCCCAGACCCTAAAAGTATTTTCTTTTTACTTCATTTGTTCCATTACATTTATTTTTTCTCAGTCTTTTAACAGTGCTCCCTGAAATAATAATATATCTTATTTTGAATTTCAGACGTTGTTACTTTGTCGATGCATTTCAGAATCTTTTTTTTTTTAAATCAGAAACAGGATTAACTCAAGAAGAAAACATTTTTGCCATAATCGGGGCAATGGAAACAAGGTATCACATGAATAACAGTTGTGCAAGTGATTGCAAGACTACTCCATGACAGAGGTGGGGGTTTCTGGGTAGATTTGCTGAAAATAAACACAGATCATACTTATAGAATCTCCATTAATGATTGCCCCAGTTTAGATATTAACTCAGTAATGCTGAGACAGATAGTGAACAGCGAGCAAAAACATTTGTTCTAGAAATAGGTTCTAAGACTATGAGTTTACTTATTTACATTATTTCCTCAGTGCCACTTTGCAATAACACAATGCATCAGGCTGTGATTTTTTCCTCTCTACCTGTATGGACAATTCATCTCATTACAGCAGTAGCTTGCCAAATAGCCAGTGCCATTTTGTAAATTTCCAGGGCTTTCACTGTTCAGAAAGGAAAATAAGGTCTTGCATTTTAACTGATTAAATTGTACTCCATAGTCCAACAAGTAATACCAGCAGAATTTGTATTTCTACCATTCTGTCCACTGAGGTAGCACTATCAAAGCTCTCAAAGCAGTTGAATCAGACTAATGATTCTCAAAAATACAGATTTATCGCTGGTGCTTGGCCTCTTTCCATCAACCTCAATCCTTTATATGTATTTCCTTCTCGGAAAACAGTGACCGTGACCGTTGAGCGAAGTTCCTCTTTCCTGAAGGTAAACTTATAAATACTGGAGGTGAAAGGGAGATATCATTAGTAACTACTGAAAATCTCAATATGTTTGAGAAAGAAATTCTTCAAGACTTGATCATCAGCTGTAGAATAAACATAGTCAGGTAAAAAGTTTATTCAATAGGTTACAAAACACGTGCAGTGAAACTATAGACTGAGAAGGGTAATCACTGTTAAGTGCACAGTTCTGCACAAAAAAGGCTTGAGCCTGCAAATCATATAATTTTAGTTTCTAACTTCTTTTTTCCTGCTATCTGAAAAGTACTTAAGGCAGAGACTGTGTGTTCTTATTTGGACAATTCTGGACACAACAGGGCTGGAACTGCTGGAACAACAGAATCTTGCAAAAGTAACTTTTAAAATTAACAGTTCAGATTAATTTGAAAAGAGGAAACAGTTATGTGTTAGGCTGATTACATGAAAAGGTTTTCTGTGTAATTTAGATAAATGTTTTCCTGGCAACAAAATCGAATATAAAAGTATTAATTATTCATAATGTAATAATTAAGAAATTGGTAAATTTAATCACATTGCACAGCCAAATGAAATTAACAGATGTCATCAAGAGGAATAAGATAATATATTACTAAATAGGGAAAACATTCAAGAAAAAAAAGCAACAAAAAGATTTAGCAATATCACTATTTTTAAGATGAATGCTACATTAAAGAGGACCAAAGGGACTAGAATATTATTACACTGTGTGCCGGTGCACATGCTGAATCGCTAAAATTTCTGAACAGGAAGTAGAAGACATTTAAAAAGTAAGTCCAGTTTCTATATCTTACTATGTTTCTTCCCACACAAATAAGAGGATGTATGTCAATAAAATGATCTGAATAATTTTTGTAGATAGTTTAGCTTCACAAAAGAGATTTGCCATCAACCACCCCCAGGGATTTTTGAAAAATGATACTTCATCTACAAACAGTAGATGTCTTTCTGTCTTACAGCTTGAAAGACATATGGATTTAGGGTTCTTCCTCTGAGCACTAAAACACAACTTTCTAGACTCACACCAAAAATATGCACTGCTAAAGGTGCTTGTTAAGGGTATGGGGGGTGGATTCTTAGCAAGTATGACTAACAGTGCAACCCGAGTTATCCAGTTATATTTTTACTATGCATCAACCTTTGGAAAACTCCACATCCCTTTTCCTTTTAAATGTTTATATTTGTGCAAAAAAGCATGTTATAGATACATGCAAAACAAAAATGCTTTTCAAAATTATTCAGGTAAATTCAAATATATACAAAAATTAAATTGTACAGATATAATTTTACAGAATTACATGCAAGCTTTGACTTGAAAAAAGTTCTTCAAATATTACTTTTAACTTAGCATACATCTTTACGGTACTTTATAACAGCTTTGCTTATACTGCAGAAAAAAGGAAATGTAAAGAAGAGTTCAAGGAGCTCTCTGAAGCTCTCTTCTTTTGAGCTTTTTCTGACTGCAAAACAAGTAAAGAATAATCATGTCTTATGCCAGGTCAGGAGACAAAATCTAGCCCTGCTTTTTCACTAAATTCCATTTAAATAGACATAAACACGAGGAAGAATGTATTATGTACCAAGTAAACATAAGGAAAGATAAGGAAATAACTGATTTTAAAATTAATTTTCAGTTATAAAAACAAATATAAGAGTGTTAGCTAAAAAAGTCACCACCATTTTCAGTTAATTGAAGAATCAGACAAATGCTTTCTGAGCAGAGTGAATTATTTTATTCTGATAAAAAAGGTTAAATTTAGTTTTAACATATAAATTCTTTTCAACATTTAAGGAATAGGATATTTCAAAGTGAAAAGTGAATTTAAACAAAAAATTATAGAAATATCAAAACTTGCCATCACAGAAATGAAATAAGAAGTTACACTTGCATCATAGAAAGTCAAAAGAAAAAAAAAAAGAGAGGAAAAAAAAGCCCCAAAACAACTATAAAATGCTTGACAGTTTTCCAAACTTTGGTTTAATCGAAGAAACCAAACCACTGTATAGATGGTATCTGTACTTTTTTTTTTGGCTACCCAGTCAGACATCAAACAGAAGAATATTTTGCATAACAGTTGTCATTCAATATACGGATTATTCTCTTCTTTCAGATATTTATGAAATCTTATTGTTAATCAACATGAAATTAGATGAAATTGTTTCACTATTTATTACACTGCGTTTACCCTGCAGAAGTAAAGGCTGCTGAAGTGTTCCACCGGAAATACATCTATATTTATTGAAACATATATGTATGTATGTATAACTATAGATGTATATGTACTATATATATATATATATATCCCATATTGGTGAATATATCTTCTGTAATAATGAATATATTGTAACCTTGGTCCAAATTGTCTAGAACTGTAAATTTTTCTGCATCATTTGTTAAGTGTCTCTATTATGAAAATAAATTACACTTGACCTCAATGTTATAGAATTAGCTGCATGGTGAAATTCTAATTCACAGGAGGTCAAACTATATGCTAATAATTTTCTCTTAACATAACAGCTCCTGATTCAGTGGGCTGACATTAATCGAATAATAAGTGAATCACACAAACAATAAGTGAAAAGATGAGGTTAATCAGGAGTGTAGGAAACATTCTTAAAAATTCCAAGCACTGTGAAGAAATACAAGAACATTCTGGGTAGCTGGACATATCACCATGTGTTAAAGATTATATAAATTTCAATCGATTGGCCTGTTTAATGACCTATGACCTTAAACTGGATAACATTTTCTTTACAATCATGACTTATCCTTGTTGATTATAGAAGGAGTTGAGCAAACCCTTTTCAGGAGTCAAGAATTACCATGTAGAGAAACCAAAAATCATCTTGCAATGTACTTAACCTCAATGCTGACAATTTTGTATTTAAAATTCATCTTGAAAATATTCTTTCTGTTTGCAGTTCAGACATGTGGTAACTACTTTGCTTAAACAAGACCTACTAAAGTAAATGAGCGTTTCTGGATTTAGATGAGGCTTTTAAACACATGCTTTAAATTTATCCTTAAGTAAGTATTTCATTTATATCAGCCTAGTAATTCAACATAGTGAACATTGGCTTTAATAAAATGATAAGTTATCATGTATTAATTTCATAATGCTAGATTTATTTCACAAATATAACCTCTGGGTGTCATAGTTCAATTCTCTCTGATTATTTTAGATTTTTCACATTAGGAATATTTAATATTTTAATACTAAATTTATTTCTTTGAAGATAATTGACATTACACAGAGTGTAATGTCATCAATACACTGAAGTGATTCATCAATACACTGAATTCCAAACACAAGCACAAAACAACAATTGCAATGTACAGGTGTATCACAATACAAACATGATTCCCTTACCAGATTCTCCATGCTCTCTGTCACAACTGAGCATCCCCAGTCATTGAAAAGGACTGCATGGGTTTAAACCAGATCAAGCTCTTTGCTCTTTTCAAAGTTATTTCTGTTACTTGCTTGTTTTTTATATTCCGTGTTGGGCTGAGACACATATACACTTCCCCCATGTTGATCTGTCTGGACTAGGAATATAACACTTTCAACTGATTAATTTTGGAAGACCAGTTACATAACTAGTTGACCCATTTAACTGATGCAGATGTTTATTTAGGACAAAGTCCACCTTCTGGTCTCCCTGCTGTTGAGAGAAGTTCAGCTTCCTTTACAATACCTGTGACCCCATTCCTACATTCTTTTCTGAGCTTCATGAGCACATCATCCTTGCCTGTCTTTGAGTCTTCTTCCATTGTAGGAGTTTGTTGATCACTTATAAAAGGATAAAGATTGATCTCATGGCACTTGTGTTAGTATTCTTTGTACGTAATTGTTACAAGCTCTGAAAATCCATGACTTGCCATTTCAAATCTAGTATATCAATACTTTTTTAATAAGAAAAAGAAAATAAGCCCAAATTAACCATGTTAAATGTCAGGCATAAATAAATGAGCAGCATTTTATCAGTTTTTACAACAAAGTGAATTGCAGTAAATTCCTTCTTTTTTGTCATATTATTTACAAACACCAGATATCCTTGTTGAACTGAGCCATATGTCCTTCTCTTCTTTCAAATTCAGTCAGGACATAGTTCTTCCATAAAATTACATACAAGACTAGACTGAGATGACATGAGTATATTTTCCGTAGACTGTTTAATTCTCATTTCATCTGGACCCCACTCTACATATGTTGACTGTTGTGGGAACAGACTAACGACAGATTAATTAACATATGTTCCTAGCACTGTTCTGACAGTTTGAATTCTTGGTTTCCCTGCCATACACCTTCCTCACCCTCTTTAGTTTTTGATAGCTGAGTTAGTAATTCAAAGAGAAAAAAAAAAGAGAAATAAGATGTCAAAAATATTTTGGGCAAAAAACTTTACCAACATGCTATGGAAAACAGCATGCCTATTTAATAGGTTGTCCACTACAGTTTTAACAATACCCTCTTGTGCAACTGATGTGTGTGTGTGTATGCATATATATATATATATATATATATGTATATCAGCTATTTAATTTCCCTTGTTACTTAAATAATTTCCAAATTATGTATTTATCGATTCACTTGACTAGGTTGATTCCAAAGAAGCCATTACTGTTAATCAAATAAAAGATACACATTTTAAAAATATTTGTGTTTAGCCAAGTGCATAGTTAATGAGCAAAATAAAAAAGCATATTTAAAATCCTGCATCTCTTCAAAATATTATCTATCACTTCCTTACCCTGCATGACCACATAGATACACTTTGGCATTAGCAGTACCTTTTTTCTACAATTAAATCTGACACTAAGATATATATGGAATAATCTGGAGAATTTGTTGGATTTTTACTGGAATTCTCTTGCTGTAGCTGAGGATGAAAATTTCCATTTACCAATTCTGACTCTTACAGGATAAAAGTTTAAGGAACACACAATATAAAAACTGCATAGAGCCTTCATGTTCATTTGCCTGAATATGACATTACTGACCATGTAAAGGGAACTACCTAGTCTTTTTAAGGTCCAGGTGGCACATAACAGCCCAAAACATGAGTTTCTCTATCACCTACTTGTCACCTTCAGCTGGAGGGCACTCAAGTATTTGAATTGCTAAGGAATAATCATCAGCTATTCCAGTCTTCATCTGGTCTCCACTCTCCACTGCCAGTGCACAGAAAAGAATTCAATCGTAATTACAGGGAGGCAATGGGAAAATTATTTTGTAGCTTACTGTGTGGGATACTTACATAACAGTGGTGAAATAGGATTCTGACCCTTGTTGCTAGGGCTGCTTCTTTAATTTGTTTAATTAGTTATGTAAAATACATAAGCACTACACGGGGACAGGGAGCATAACCCATGCAAGCATACTAATCAGTATTTTGAGTAAGTATATACTCTTGAGAGTGCTCTTGGACTACAGAAGCATTCTTTATTTTCACTTCTTCTCTAAACAAGTAAGCCTTGAGGTCTTCTCTGCTCCATGGAGAAGGATCTCTTGCTCCAGGTCCCAACTGAAGTAAGATCATCTGGTACAGCGCAGCAAGCCCAGGCAGCTGGACACCTTTCCCTCCCCACAACATCTCATACTCAGGTGACTGTTGCCACATGGCAGGAATGTGGCACTTGTAGTTTTGTTCAGGATCAGCTACCATAGTCAAACAAACAAATTCCACTGGAAATACATGATCCAAGAATAAATAAAGTCTTGATTTTCTGGGTTTATGTTTGTATTAAAGAGAATTTCTAAATATTTTTCATCAATTTGACTATTCCCTTAAAATATTTTAAAGTCAAAGAATCATAGATTTGTTAAGGTTGGAAAAGACCTCTAGGATGGAGTCTAACCATTAACCCAGCACCAGTATGTTCACTACTAAACAACATCACCAAGTGCCACAACCACATGCCTTTTGAATACTTCCAGGCATAGTGATTCTACCACTTTCCTGGGCAGCCTATTCCAATGCCTGACGGTCACTATCTTTTTATTGGTTGATATCTCATTCAATGGGGATATAGGTTTTCTACTGTTTAAAAATCCACGTAGTTAAATTTAAAAAGAAATTTTTGAAAAGAAATTAAAAAATATGAAGGTTTTTTTCTAAATTTGTTTCATCGTGGGTTTTTTCAGAACTCAGAATTTTCCAGAATGCCATCTTCAACCCCACAAATTCTATTCAATATAGCAACTGTTAAAAATATTGCCAGAAATATAAGATTCAACATTTACACTTGTAAAGCTATATCCTATCTACCTGGTCACTAGCATGCCAACAAATTGCAAACTATAATTTTAAGAGGAATAAAATAAACAACAGAATTACAGTTCTATTAATTCACAGTTGTAATAAAAGAATGTACAATGCTATGATTTAATGTTCTTTGCAACTTATTATTTCACTGAAAATACCAGTTGTACTTACCGAGTTTTTTACTGTCTTTACTATTTTCTGTTATTGTATTAATGTGCAGATATTCAGCCTCTGAGAGTCACTACCTAGCTGTAGCTCTTTCCCTTGTCTCTCTTTCTCTTACGGAATAAAGTAGAAACAACAAGAGAGTTTGAAAGTATGTACACAAATGCAAACTGGATTTTTTTTTTCTCTCTTTTAAATTAAATGCTTGGAATGTAGTTTGATTTTCCATAATCAAATTTCTCCTCATTCCAAAAAAAAAATAATAGTTGCATTTATGAAAATAAATGCTAGACCAAGCTTCAGTTTACAAATTGTAACACCTTGTGCTGTGATTGCAATTTAGAGTGATATGTTGCCACTTCAAATTACTTTTCATTGGTAGCTGCGGGTTTTTTTAGAATTACAAGTTAATTTGGCCAACATCCAGAATAAATAAAGTGATGCAAAAATGTCTCTGCATTTATTGTACTTGAATGATTGGAAGTTTTTTTAGCTTAAATGCTCCAGAATAATTTTATGTAACAGCAGGAGGTATGAACACTTCAAACTAAACTGCTCCTTTGATGTATTTTTTAAGAAACCTACATGAAAGAGATAGTTTGTTTTAATTACTGAGTTAAATGAGTGAGTCCATGGAATCAGTAAAAACCTTATAAATAGACTTACTTAAAACTAGAAGTTAGACAATTATTAATAGAATATCTATTTAAGGTTTTGGTTTGATATAGTTTTTAGTTTTTCAGTTTCCCAAAACCTATGAGATTCAAGTTGCATCTGTAACCTCAGAGGTTTATTCTCCTGTTTCTTCCATTCCAATAAGCTTATGTTACATTAAAGTTTGAATTGGATAATTTGTCTTTCTGGTTTGAAATGGAAAAAAAGAAATAAAAAAAATTCTTCCTTTATAGTTCATAAATGATTCCCCATAATTTGTAAAATCCTATTGCTTAAATTCTTAGATAGAGAATTCTAAACAACACAGATATTTCTTTCAGCACTGTTTTGACTCATAAACGATCAAACACACCTTAGTATTACATAATAATTGAAACAACAGCTACATTTATTTGGAAAGTGTAAAATTCTTTGTAGGGTTTCATAAAGGAAACAGAACAGATATTAAGTTAGCATCTGTATATTTTATATTCTCTTTGGTTTGAGAACTTTACTTTGTACAATAATAATTGTAAAGATGATCCAAAAAGTACAGTGGATTAACTGAAAATAG
Organism: Pipra filicauda; assembly: GCF_003945595.2. NCBI lineage: Eukaryota > Metazoa > Chordata > Aves > Passeriformes > Pipridae > Pipra > Pipra filicauda. Next base: position 68,024 of record NW_024104977.1, on the reverse strand, counting down.
TTATCTCACCATAGCATCTCTTAATTTACCAATGCCCGGGTTTCTGAATGGATTGAATGAACGAGAAGTAAATTCATAGGTTCAAGTCTTTAAGCACTTCAGAATTTTTTTTAAAAAATTAGTATACTAACTAATAAATTATTCCAAAAAGCAAGAACAAAAGAAAAGCATCTGAAACCATACATTCTCTGTTTGACCTGCACATGGTTCGGTGGGGAGAATTTGGTAAGATTTAGGTACACAATTCTTTACTTTGGTCTAAATACAAATTGAGAAAAAATTATCTGTTTAGTTTAATATGCATAAATTGGACATTCCTTGAAAAGAGTGGCAGTTGGCATCTATAAGAAGAGATGTATTCTAATTGGAAGTGAGGAGAGAGAAAGAGACAAAATTGAGGAGCAAGGAGAGAGAATAGAGGAGGAGTTATACAGCCTAAGAAAAAGAGAATGATTTGTGTCTTGAAGATTTTGCTATACAGAAATAAATAACTGGTGGGAAGAAGGCACAAAATAGAACTTATAGTAGAGGTTCAGTGAGTTTGGGGTTTCAGGATTCAACAGAGCTTTAAATTTTAGTTTCCAATCTCATCTTTGGAAGATGAGCCGTCACTCAGTGAAATGAACTTATTTCTAACTAAATGTTACATTTTCACTAAGTTTTGGAGTGTTTTAACTGTCTCACATAAAGGCAATTGTTCAAAAGACAACTCTTTTTCATCAGGAAGATACACTAGCATGTAGTCACCACTGTTTTATAACCACAAAAGTATACATCACACAATGGAGTGATGCATATCACTCTTGTGGGTAAAGCTTCATCTCAATCTAACGTGAATGGCTTTGCCCCGGATAGGGACTATAATTGCTATAGCAACTATTAATGAAAACTTTGTATATGAAATTATAACATTTTCATGCTCTGGAAGGCAAATGTTTTAATATTTATCAGCTTCACCAAGCATAAAATAACAAAAAGTAGTTGAAAATATTACATGAATTCATAGGTATGTCTCTGAATACTGATTGTGAAGAACTATGTAAAAAGAAAACAAAACAGAACCAATATGTGAGATGAAATTAAAATTTAAAATTACGTGTACCAGCCACAACAGGTATCTGAAATCTATATTGATGAGTTCTGGGCTGTTATTCTTGTCATGTCAAGATTCTGTTAGCTCTGAGTTTTAATGTGTGTGTATTCATGTAAAGTATATATACTGAAATGTTTTCTTATTATTATTTGACTTCTGTGTACTATCATTCCTTAGAAAATAATGAAGCTGGAGATAAATTCCGGATCCTTATATAAATTCTGTCACTTCTGTAATATATATTGTGCGATTTACATATCCCAAGGGAGTTAGTTTTCTTCTCATGTCTTCTGCCTCCAGCTGGGGAGAGTCAGAGAGAAACAGTAGAGATCAGTATTTGAAACTCATCAATCAACCGCACAAAATAATGGAACAATAACAACAAAACCAACAAAAACATCAAAATAAAACATGCAGAAATATAGTGAGAGTTAGGTATCCATGGGGAAATGAAGACTCTATTAAACTTCCCAGTCTCTCAATATCCTGATGTTCCTTGACAAGCCTTAACTACAGGTCATCCATCACACAGTGTAAATTTGATGACTTAGTAAACACATTTTAAAGTTGTGTTTGGCTGAATGTTAGCCTAAAACAACAGCTTTCCCTTTCTCACACCAAATTCTACATTTAAATTAAAATTTCTGGTTTTTTCTAATCTTTCAATTTTTGATGCTTTAAAAAATTGTCTCTGTAGTTGTACACCATGGCAATTAAATAAGGAAGAAAATAATAAGAAACAAAAAAAACCCCTCCATATCTGGGTTTTAATTTTGCAATTTTCCTAGTTGAAGCAGTGTGATCCACAAACCATTAAAATACGTAGACTCCTTTCCATTGAATGTAGATAATGTTTTGTAAGGACTTGAAGAAATACAATAATCACAGTGACAACATCAAGGAAAGGAAAGGAAAGTAATTTACTTCTCCTTAGTTTACTTCTTACTGTAACAATCCCTGTGGTTCATTGAATATTTTAGTGATAGGAATGATACTGAGGATTAGATGATGCACAGATTCTTCAGGTAAACCATATATTTAGGATATTTAAAAAACATTTTTACTGTATTAAAATTTCTCCTTGTATTACTGTTCATAGTGCATAGTCACTCTTCATTGTCAGTAGCCTGAACCATCAGAGCCTTATACCAGATTTTACCTCTTTCTGAAATATTTTACATCTCCAGTCAACCCACTTTTCTATAAACATGACCTGGCAATGTGCTTTTGCACCCAGAATCTATCCTCTCTGTCCTGGGCTGCATCAGAAGAAGTGTGACCAGCAGGTTGAGGGAGGCTGTTCTCCCCCTCTACTCTGCTGTCTTGAGACCCAACCTGGAGCACTGTGTTCAGTTCTGGCACCCTCTATGTAGGAAAAATGTGGAGTTACTGTAGAGTCATCTGGGGTTGCAGCACCTCTCCTATGAAGACAGACTGAGAGAGGTGGGACTGTCAGCCTGGAGTAAAGAAAGCTTTAGGGCAACCTTGAAGCAGCCTTCTAGTTCTGGAAGAGGGACTACAAGAAAGCTGGAGAGAGACTGTTTTGCAGGGCTTACAGTGACAAAACAAGGGGAAATGGTTTTAAACTGAAAGAGGGTTAGGATGTTAAGAGGTTAAGAACAAATTCTTTACTGTGAGAGTGGTGAGACTGGAACTGGTACAAGTTACCCAGAGAAGTTGTGAATGTCCCACACATAAAAGTGTTCAAGGCCAGAATGGATGGGGCTTTAAACAACCTGATCTGGTGAAAGGTGTCCCTGCCCATAGCAGGGGATTGCAACTAGATGATCCTTAAGGTTCTTTCCAGCTCATTTTATGATTATGATTTCTGAAGGAAACATTAGAGAAACTAGAAACAAAGGGTCAAGAGGTTCATATTTCAAATCTGGCACATCGTCTGTGTGACTGTGGGAAGACGACTGAGGGTAAAATGATAATGATACAGAATTTATAGGGAAAAATACAGTTGCTACTCCCTGGATGGAACGCAGTCAGAACACCTGACCTCTCTCACACAATACAATCTAAGGGATAGTAATAGGAGGGTTAAGAAGACAGGCTCTGTCAAAACTCTTGCAGAGGAGGGAACTCAGTGGTAATTTTTAGTTAATAAACCACACAGCAGCTGAAAGCCAAGGGAGATACAGGATGATGTCCTGCTGTTGAATCAGCAACCATGGTGAAATCCCTCTCCTTGGACTGACTCATGTCCCCATTCCAAGGTTATCTCAGATACTATCTTCAGATACAACTATCACTCACTAAGATATATAATTAAAGTTACTCAAGCTCCACCTTAAACCTAAAGATATAGTACAAAAGTGAGTTAGAATGGGGAGAAGAGAGGGAAAGAAGACTCCATCGTAATTTGTGGGATCTGTTGATGGAATGAATCTGTCTTCTCCCCAGTAGGGATAAGAGCCATATTCTATGCACATTGAATGATTATCTCAAGCTAGCTTTTACTGGGGATTAGAGCTTGTTAGTATATTGCTTTGAATATATTTTTGCAGTCAGATACTATCATTGGCAATTCTCAGACCTTAACCTGGCACAATTTTATTAATAAAGAGTTTTATTCTGTAAACTACTAATATGAGTGAGTCCTTCAAGGACATTGGCAGTCACTGGCAGTGGGTAAAGGTATGGAGGCCTAAGAGGGGGTTTTCTCTTTGGCCTGTGACCCTGACCAAGTCAGTCGAGCCACCATCCAAACTTGTTAACTGCTCAGTGAAAGGTCTTGGCTTTTTGGGGTTTGAGAAAATCTCCCCTTTTCATATGACAGTAACTCTATTCACATGCAAATTTTGTAATACTGATTTATTCTCAGATTGGTTCTGTCTACACCTTCGGTGTTTTATGAGCCTTTATATACATCACCACACAACTTTTAAAAGATATCTAGTATTTTGATAGACATTTGTCATTCTGCATATATCTGTATTAGTTCATACTGCCATAAAACTATAAAAAAGACAATTTGTTTGTTCCCTTACAATGCAAAGAGTCATCCTAATAAGTAAGTTAATGACATATTCTAGCTAACAGTGATAATCACAGAAAATCTGCTTAGATTCATGGGGTGCAAATAATATGCAGCTGTCAGGTTTCAAATGCTTATTTCTCACAAAGCTTTCTTATTTTTGAAACATCAAGCAAATATTCCCTTCACTTTCACATAGATTTAATTTAGAATAGTTTGGAAGTACCAGAGTGCCTACTGCAAGGAAGTTTGCTCATCAGCTGTCTTTCATTAATGTGCTGGCATATTCTAAGATAATAAAGTACTGTGGAAAGAGATGGAGAAGTAGGATCTTGCTGATTGTTCTGCCTAAATATTAAGATGCTGTGGTTTCTACCTTGAAAAATTGATACCTTTTTGCTTAATTTTTTTCCTGTTTATTTTTCTTTCTCATCTAGAGACATCTCTCCTCCTAGGGACACATGATTAAATGGAGCTATCCTGTCTGAAAGCAGTAGAGACCGTAACCAATTTGAGTTCTGACATTTAGAGATTAATGGAAGAGAAAATAACATAGGTGTAAAATTTGAGCAGTGATGAAATAGTATGACTGAAGCCAATTACTCAGAAGACAGCCTTTGTGCTAGCGATGGAGAAAGCTTTACTTTAAGCCACAGAAAACAAATTCGTTCTATAGATGATAATAACATCTCATGTAGAAAAAGCACTTTCATTTTTAGAATATTTAGCTATAAGGTAACTTTTTTTTTCTTAAAATAAATGAACAAGGCTGTTATTAAAAAGAACTGGGATGATGGGGAGTGGGAGAGGAAACAGAAAGGAATCACTTTACTGCTATAAATAGTGTTTTGGGAAGAACTCTGTTTTAGGGTAGGTAATATTTCTAATGTAACATTTTTAATTTTTATAAAGCACCATTATAATGTTGAGTTTAGTTCTGGCTCTTGCAAAGCACAATGTTCTTTAGTTGAAAGCTTTTATTGGTTGTCTGAATTTCTCCCCTAAATGACCTATTTTGGAGTAGCCTCATTAACTTGAAGTATGTGCTTACTAAGGCAGAGTTTGTTAATCGGTCTCTTCTCTTTAAGAAAACAAATAGTTTGTCATTAAAATAAAAAAAAAAAAAACAAAACAAAAAACAAAGCTAAACAAAGCTATTACAAAGTAAAGCACTTTTTAAAAAATTAATAAATGTTGTTCAGATACCAGAAAAGCCATATTTTCATTTTGATGAGAGAGTGAACTGAAAAGAAAGAACACTTGTCTGAAACTTCAGCCTGGAAAATCAGCATTGACTAGGGAATAGTATGGTGGGAAAGGAAATCCTTCAGTTATAGCAGATGAATGCTGGAAAAGATTACCAAGGGCAGGTATACAATCAGCCTCAGTGAAAGATTCAAAGCCAGTTTACACCACTGTATGAGACCTGGCTTAGAAACAATAAAATATTTCCCCTCTAATGCAAAGGTATTGGCTAAATGACCCAGAAGAAACCTGTCACACCTAAAATACTCTTTTAAGAAAAATCCATTGCACTGAGAACTGTAATACATTTTTTTCTACTGCCCAAGGAAAATACAAATCTGTATTTCCACTAGGCTTTTTGGACATGAGCCAGCAGTGTGTGCTTGTAGCCATAAACCCAATTGTATCTTGGGCTGCATAAGAGGAAGTGCAGCCAGTAAGTCAAGGGAGGTGATTCTCTGCGCCTTTGCTCTGCTCCTGTGAGACTGCCGTGGACAGAATAGGAGCTTCAGACAGTTTATTAGAGAAGCCCTCCTGTTGTGTCACAAGGCACAGAAAAGACCCCCTTGATTTCTAAACTCTTTCTCAGAGATGAATCTAGATATGGCTGGATCCAATCCTAACTCCACACTTAGTCAACAATTTATATCTAAATGATTCTATAGGTGTAATTGAAACTTTATAGAACTTTGTTCTGTAGGATTAAGGATGACAAACTAAATATATTTATATAAATTAACTGTTTTATTTAAATTGATTATAATAAAGATAATGATTAGACAAAAATACGTTACTCACAATTATTTGCTACAAAGTATGGCTAGCTATTGCTACTAGTATAGAGATCTATTTTTGAAGCAATTATATGAAAGCTAGCAAAACAATTATTAAGTAGAGATTGATAATACCAATTACTATGGGCAAATCTCTTTCACTCAGCCTCAAGGAATAACTTTGAGAGATGCTTCCATTCAAAGGAACAATCTTCATACATCTTAGGGAGATATGTTAGAAGTCCTCACTCTGCAAATGTGAGACTGACCTTTTGCTGTATAAAGGGATTGACTGTCAGTCACATACATTTTTTAGGTTATGTGCTGTCAGGTTTACTCAGCAAAATACACTTTGTGATGAAAAAGGTGTTATGAGCTCGTTAATTTCTTATTCTCAACACTTGTGACTCTCAGTTCTGTATCAGGGCCTGCACATCCTTGCTGCTTCCAGCCTCAGTCAGGGAGCATCTGTCTTGCATGTCCTCATGGTCAGTCTGATAGTTTGGTCAAGCTGGTCTCAGCATACTTCAACACTGACAACAGCAGAGCCTCCTTGCTTAATCTTACCCCTGATGAGAAGACCTTCCTTGCTTCACCAAGCAGCAGAATCTCCTCACTCAAGCCACCACTGATAACTTGTAAACAAGACAGAGTTTGAGCTGCTGTATCCCCTTTTAGACAGAGCATCCTGCTCCGGAGACTACACCTGGAATACTGTGCCCACCTCTGTGGGCCCTGTGGGGGACTGAAAAAAGTTATTAACGTTATTACTGGCTCAAAACAACTCTGTGTGTGTGGGAGTGGACAGATCAGGTTCTGCCAAGATGGAACGGTGCTCTGGCCCCCCCATAACCCCATCTCCTTGAGAGCCTTCAGTGCAGCTGTCAGTCCCTGGCACACAGGGAACACTGACCCACACCACACCCCCTGGAGCCCCAAACCAGCCCAAGAATGGCTGGCACACCAAAAGCCCCACATGGGAGGGGTGGCCACAGGAGTCCAGAGCAAATAAAACCAATACCACACAGCCTCTACGTTGTGCATGGCCCTACCATTCCTGGACTTGTGGTAGCTGGATCTACACTGGATCTAAAGGTGGTAGCTGTAATTCTCTCTCTTTCTTTACTTCTTCCTCATCTCCTAATTTCCTTTTCTTGTTATTTGGGTAACTTAAAGTTGGAGGGTTGGAATTTGCTAAGTCAATACTTTATGTTGATTGAATGTTTGTTTTAAACTTTTACCAAGTTCTCTTATTTTCCAAAGTTTACCAGTTAAAGTGCGTTATTTCAACCTACTGAAAAGTGTTGTGGTGTTTTTCCCTTGTGCAGCCTCAAGGTATAAAAGGATTGAAGGCCCCTTAAAAAAAAACAAAAACAAACAAAAATCCATTGGACAGATTTTTGTGGCCTTGTGTCTTTTTAACATAAAACCCCTTCTATGAGCTCATGAAAAGAGCTTGGTACCTTAAGGGTCCCAGAAAAAGAAAGACCTAGAGCTATTAGAGCAGGTCCAGAGGATGGTCACAAAAGTCATCAGAGGACTGGAATGCTTCTCCTATGAGGAAAGACTGAGAAAATTGTGGGGGTTTAACGTGGAGAAGAGAAGGGTCCAGACACAACATATTGTGGTCTTTCAATACTTAGAGGAGGTTTATAAGAAAAAGGGAAAGGACGTTTTACCAAAGCCTGTAGTGACAAGACAAGGGGTAACAGTTTTAAACTGAAAAAGTGTAGATTAACATTGGGCACAAGGAAGAAATTTTTTAAAATAAGGATGGTGAGACACTGGAACAGGTTGCCCAGAGAAGTTGTGGGTGCCCCATCATTGACTGTGTTCAGAGTCAGTTTGGATGGGGCTTTGAGCAATCTGATATAGTGAAAGATATCCCCTGCCCATGGCAGGGGGTTTAGATTAGATGATCTGAACTCTACAGAAGCAGAAGTACCTTTTGAAGTTTTTTGTCATTATTAGCTGCTTGACGGAAGAAGACTAAAAGCTCAAAAACATGCCTACACCTTACTAATATTGTGTGAAATAATGCATTTCTACCATGCATTTCCAAAAGCATAAAGATTTGATGAGAGAAAAACCTTATAATTTAATCTCACCTCCTGTGTAAAATAAACTGTAGAATTTCATCCAGTTAGTTCATACTAACATAGGTAATTTAATTTAATTCATCTCTTTTTGGACCAGAAGTCATACAATGGAGACTCTCAGGATTGTACTCTTTGAATGCAAATATACAGAGGTGAATTATAGTAGGTCTGGAGCATGTCACAATTTACTTTTTCTAGCAAGGTGTGGTTTTGGAATGACTGATCAGCTATTTTAACCATTTCCCAACATTTTTGTGTAGCAGCATCACTAGCTATTGTTTTTCTTTACACCAGTTGTTAATCACCTGTTCCAGTCATCCTTTATTTTTGATCTGCATTTGTCTATCCTGGCTCTTGTTACGCCCTTTTTGCTATACTGAAAACATCATTATAAACAGTTATATTTATAAAATCTGATTAGATCACTTGTTTATCTCCTTCAATTATTTTCTTAAAACCCTGCAGGCTTTTTCTGTGGGTTCTGTATTTTTTCCACCTTTATAATTTCAACATAAACCCATTATATCTAGAATATTTGTAAATTAGTGTCATATGAAGAAATAAACTCACCCTTCTTGTTCTAGTTTCTTGAACTCCATGCTTCCAGAACGCATTTTACATGCCATATAGGATGAAGTCTCTTAATTCTAGGATGCCAACATTCGTTTTGCTGTCACCATTTGGCCAGAGGTACTGAAATAAGAAAGGTGTCCTGTGGTGAATCACTCTGATCAAATCTCAGCCATTAGAAGTAAAAGCTTTTCTTTAGTTTTGACACCTCCTTTCTTGTTTAAATCAGGCCTTACACTGATGAAAGATATGGAATAAATTGGATATTGTAGTCCCAGTTCTCCCACTGACTGTTGGTAATCTGATCTACAGAAATCTCTTACAGCTTTGAAACTATTGATTTTAGAACTTATCTCAAGATAACTGAGAGGCTGAGAAGTATTTAATCTGTTTTCATATATCACTTCATGCACTACCCTGACATTGACACCGGACTGTCAGTCCAGTACTCTCTGACCAGGTTCATTCAGGTTTTTCAGACAGGGAAGGTTTAATGTTTTAATACAAAATTTACTTATTTGAAGGTAATTAACATTACACAGGATTTTGATTTAGCATAATGCATTGTACTAATATCACAACACAAGCACAATACAGTTATTGAAATATACAGTTGAATCACAATGATTACCACTACCAGTCTAAGTATGCTCATTGCCACAGAGTTGGGCATGCCTATTTACTGGGAAGGATTACATATGTTGAAGTCAGGTCAAGACTACTGCTCTCTTCAAGGTTCATTTTGATAGTTGCTCAGTTTTTAGGAGCCACTTACCCCATGCTGGTCTGATTAAATCAGGAAGACATGCAAATTTTTTATTAACTCAGGGAAGGCCATTTACACAACCAGCTGATTCATTCAACTAAAACATCCATGTACTTAACACAAGGGCCACTCTCTGCTCCCCTTTGTGTTCAGGTAAGTTCAGTTCTCTCTACAACAGTTGTGGTCACTTCCTGTATACTACCCTGAGCTTCCTGAGCACATCACTTGTGTCTATCTCCTTCATGCCTTCTTCCACCGTAGTCACACAGATGCATCCCACCTGAGTTTTCTCTGCTCCACAGAGAAATTGCCCAGTCACATTAAGCACATTCTGACAAGGCTGCATCAAAGGGAGCAAGAAGCAAGGATAAATCAGAGATACAAACTTGTTGACTGAATCTATTTACCATTAGTTTACCTTTTGTTGTATCTGACATGGGACAGATTCCTTTGCCTACACACTCACCTTAAATGACCAATGCATATGACTTGCGAGGCAGAGTACTGCAAACCTGCCCTTGTTTAATCATCCTTAAAACAGTTCTTGCAAACTAATGTGGCTTTGAGCATAAATTTACGCAGCCCATGGAGCTGTTCTAGTTTATGTCTACTTAATACAATTGCCTCTGAATGCCTTTGAGACCCAGAGTTGAGGACTTTGTTACTCCTCCTCCCCTTAGCAACAGATAACAGCTGTGGGATTTTTATGATCACATTCTTTAAAATTATTAGAGAGATGCTTCTGCCCAAATTAAGGTGCAAATGAGACCAAGCCAATAGTACCGATTTTTATTTAACAGTAAATGGAAGGTAGAGAGAGATAGAAAGAAATAGGAAAAAAGAGAGTGGGCTAGAGAAAAAGAGTGACAGGGAGATAAATTAAGTAGAAAAAAATATCTCCACTCTGTGGATTCCAACAGCATCCCATCGACCCTCTTCTTGTGGTCTTCCTGGGTGAAAAGGTCCCACTCAAAGGAAAACAGAAATTATTTTTCTTCAGATTTGGAATAACTTCATCTGCTGCAAAAACATCAGTAACAAAAAGGAAAGCACAACACCCCTTGTCACTGACATTCAGATACATATTTCTGGGCACATACAAGAAATGTTCATCTTCAGAGTGAGTTTTTTGAAAGAAATTAATTTATTACTGAACTACTTTCAAAGTACAGAAAAGCTCAAATTCAAGTATACTGATTGCTAGGAAAGTGTCCTAGCCAGCATGCCGTGATACCAGATGGAGTTTACCAGTTCTACCATCATATTCTTAAATGAGAATGGCTTGAAATCTGTGGGTTAAGGTTTTGGGGGGCTTTTGTTTTTTTTTCACAATAGTTATATTTGGAAGATACCTTCTTGATGTAGTTGACATTAAATAGAGTGTTGAAGAAATTTGCAGTCAGAGGATTCCTACTAAATTAAGATATGCAGGTAAATGATCCTTTACATGCTAGAAGGAACCTAGAAGACATCTTCGACTGAGAAACTCTCAGGGTAAAAACAGTGTTAGCTCTGGGTTTAACAGAGGATTATATAGGTTCTGAGTGGACACACTTTCTGTGTGTTCTAATCCCAACTACTTTGTGTTCTAAAGCAGCTTTTTACGTATCTATTATGTAATTTCAAAGATTGAATCCACTTCAAAAGGACGCATGAGCACTTCAGAAGCCTTTGAGGACTACAGAGAGAAAGACTAAGACTGAAACTTTCCAAAAATTACTATCATACAACAAATACACTTGAGTTCATACAAGTGAGAAAAAGAAGTTCCACAAGGTCTGTCTGAGCATTTTGGACACAAGAGGTAGGTGAGATTTTGGAAAGCTACAGCCACTGTGTCCATGCAATTGGCAGTTCAAGATAAGAGTATTCCCTGCAACTAGTTATTATTAGAATAATAACACAGAATAGTAGTATATTGGTGTCTAGTTTCACACTATCCCAAGAGGACCGAACTATATGTTGGAGAAGGTTTATAGCTGCCAAGTTAAGGAGTCTTCTAATAGAACCATGGTAAAGTTCTTTTGACCTGGATGCCTTTATTTTTAAAGGTAAAAAAATGTTGCCCCTGAGATAAAGCATCAAACACAGGTGAAAGGAAAATTCTACATTTACCCATGCCTTAATTATTTTGATTGGCTCAGTGTAGGTGTCCCAATATGTCAGATGTTGAGAAATTTCACGTGTACTTATTCCTCCTTCAATCAATGACAATTTATCTACCAACTGTGCATGTGTGACATATAAACTGGGGTGTGTAATTCATCAGTAATTATAACTGTTGTAAAGCTTGTTTCTTGTTCAGATTTGGGTGGTACACACCTCACTGACTCAGGGACTGAAGAATTTCAAGTCAGGAATTCAGGGCATTTATGTAGTACAAGAGAGGATTTAACAATTTTAAGTAGTTTCTTCAAAACAAACAACAGCCAAAACACCACACAATCAAATCCCAGCCCACAAAACAAACCCACAATGTATTAAATGAGAGGAAAAACTTAAGCTACTGTGTAAAAATACTTGGGAATAACTGTGGCTTGAGGAAACCTCCACTATAATTTTTAGTGTGTCTGGGATTTTATTAGAATTCCAAGACAAGAGCTCTGGTCTTCAGTTTATATACATAAACACACTCTGTGTTGCAAAAGAAAACAACAGGGTGGTGTCATCTTTTAAGCAGTATGCTACTAGTAAAAGAAATGACCAGATTTTGATTTCGCAGACAGGTGTCAAAATAGAGTTAAACTGCATCAAAAGCAGTGTAACCAGCAGGTTGAGGGAGGAGACTCTCCCCCTCTACTCTGCTCTTGAGAGACCCCACTTGCAAGACTGCATCCAGCTCTGGGGTCCTTAACATCCAAAAAGGGTACAGAATTGTTGGAGATAGCCCAGAGGAGGGCCATCAGGATGCTCAGGGGGCTGGAGCATCTTCCTTGTGAGGAAAGGCTGAGAAAGTTGGGGCTGTTCAGTCTGGAGAGGAGAAGGCTCCAGGAAGACTTCATTGTGGCCTTCTAATAACTAAAGGGGGCCTGCAAGAAAGCTGGAGAGGGACTTTTTGCAAGGGCTTGTAGTGACAGGACAAGGGGTAATGGCTTTAAACTGAAAGAGGGCAGGTTTATATTAGATATTAGGAACAAATTCTATATTATGAACATTCTGGGACACTAGAACAGGTTGCCCAGAGAAGTTGTGGATGTCCCATCACTAGAAGCGTTGATTTGGGCTTTCATCAACCTGGTCTAGTGGAAGGTGTCCCTGCTAATGGCAGGGGATTGGATCTAGATGATTATTAAAGTCCTTTCCAACCCAAAACATTCTACTATTCTATGAATATTGCAAAAGAGGTAATTTTGAAGTGTATAGATGCTTCATTAGTCATGTGAATGCCTATATTGACATGAAGGGTTGGAGATAGTCTTTTCCTTTTTATTTGTTTGTGAAAAGCTCTTCATCCTTGCATTAATTAAATCTCAACTGAGCAAAAAGAAATGTCAGAAGAATGCTAGGTGAGGTTGGCAGCACTTACATAGCAAGGGATCCATCTTCCGCTTCTTGTTCCATCAAATGTTTAACAGCTTAAAACCTAACGAAAGGGCTGCACTCATTGTGAACATAATGGGGCCTTCAAAAATGATCTTACCTCTTTCAACTGTTTAATGTTTAGGAGCATTCTGGGAATGTCTGAAGAGAGATTTTATTAGAATTCTGAATGTTTTTAAAAGTTTTTTTTTATTTTTCCCTTACATAAAATTGTATAGTTCTCCAGTTGTTACAGTGCAGTGTTCAGGTTGCCTGTGGCCTTCAAAGTTCTTTTATTCATGCACAAAAGAATTTTTAAATTGCAGCCAACCATTAGCAGAACATCAATAGCTTACTTAAAGATTATCATAAGTGCATGCCTCTAAATGAAAATCTTTGCAGTCATGAGCATCAATAAATCTGGTCTAATATTGCATAAAGACATGACTATGTACTCCAATTTTACATTGAAATGAATATTTTTGAACACTGATTACTTCAAATAATAAGCAAAAAAAATTAGCTGAAAAAAACTTTCCAGTAATTCGTAAATAATAGTGACACTTTTTAGTTTTTATTTTCTTCATCTTTCTATATTTCACAAATATGTTTAATCCAATAACACAATGATATAGTGTAAAAAACCAGTATTATATTATTTATATTTTTAACCATGTTTTGTACATTCAAGATCTGCTTCTGGTCTCAATCTGTTCCAGAAATCAATGAATCTGTAGATAATAAATCTAAAGAGAATTTTTCAATATCCCTTCTGGCATTTGCTCAGACTAGTGAAGGCCACTAGACAAATTCCATTGGTAGGAAGGTCCTATAGCCTAGGGGTAGACTGGGAGAGTGTGTTTAATCTTTGTCAGTCAGTCACCAAGAGTAGGGACCTGGCTCATGAACACTTCAGTTCCTTTCAATGGGCACATATCTTCTTTCCTGTGGGAATTAAGGCACAAACAGAAAATGTTTTCGTAATATGTCTTGTACTTAAATGGACCTTAAAAAATCTCATAAGGGTATAATGGAAGGAGAGAGCATCTGTTCGCTTAATCTGGTCCTTTCCAATGAAGAAGGTGATAATAAGTAAAAGAGGATGCCATAAGCATCAACACACAAGAACACAAACTTGATCCACACACAGTAAGGGAGGCAGTAAAAGGAGAATAAAACCTGGACAGTCACACTAATTGGTAAGGTATGTGGAATGTTGAAATGTTTATTTCAGTAAAATTACCTGACGGAGGTCTTTGTCAAGTGACATACTAAGAAAAAGGGGTAAACTATAAACAAAACATACAGAGGTTACAAAGGTGACAAGAGACAAACATCAACATTCAAACTGATTGATGGGCTACTGAGAAACTGCAGCAAACCAGACTTTGTAATTGATAAGGAAGCAAACCTGAGGGTCCAGAATATTTGAAGAGAGCGGTGGGACTGTGCCAACTGATGAGGCAATATTCAGGGGAAAGGTGAACTGAGAGAAACAGACAGCGGGAATAGACAAAAGGGGATATAAAAGGGGTTGGTCAGATGTAAAAAGGACCAAGTCAGTTTGTTTGTCTGACAGGGCCCTGTGCCTTCTTTGCTGACCGGCTGGCTTACATTGAACTTGCTGCGCACCAGGACAGAATAGGGGGTGGAGTTTTTTTTGTTTGTTTTAGCCTATTTCTAGTCTACACTGTTTCTTAAACAATTTCTGGAAAACATGTTTATGAAATTCATTGCACTAATTACAGCCTAAATTTAGAATATTACCTTTATCTCATTTATTATGAACTATTAACAAAATTAGTTTATCCATGTAAACAATTATAATTTATGAAAAAAAACTTCTAACACTTTTTAAGTGCAATAAATGGATGATTGAGTTTCCTCTTTATAAGAAAAAAATGTTGCCACAGCACAGATTATTTTCAAATCCCATTCCCAAGAGAAAAGTACGAACTCCTTGATTTTAATAAAGGAGATTACAACTTCAGATGTATTGTATTTCTCTATATTTTTTCCTTCTGGAAGATCTTTTAGCAATGCTGACATACTAAAGTGACTAAGGATACAGTTCAAATAGCATAACTTCAGACATCTGTAAAGGAGCTGTCTGGAATTCTGAAATACTATCATAGTAAATGGGGAGGTGCAGGTCATTTTAAGAAACAATTTAGATCACCGTATGTGCAAATCCTATTCAAAATGAGGCGAGTCATGCCCTTGAAGAGCTCATCTTCTTTTTCTATAGAATTATTCTGAGATATCTTGTTTAGAATCAGAGAATTATAAAATATCCTGGGTTGGAAGGCACCCACAAGGATCACCACATTCAACTCTCGACTCCGTACTGGGCAAGCTAAAAGCCAAATCAAATAGCTAAGAGCATTCCCCAGATGCTTCTTGAGCAGTGACAGGCCATGACTTCTTTCCTGGGAAGCTTGTTCCAGCGCTTCATCACCCTCTCAATGAACTCTTCCCTAATATCTAATCTGAATTCTTAGTGAAGCAGCTGTAAGGGATTCCCTTGTGTCCTATCACCAAACACCAGAGGAGGTCATCACCTCCTTCTCTGCTCCTTCTCATGAGGAAGTTGTAGACAGCAGTGAGATCACCCCTCAGCCTCCTCAAAACTGAACAAACTTAGTATGCACAGTCACTCCCTGTTAAGTCATGCCCTCTAGTCCTTTCTCTGTCTTTGTTGTCATCCTTTGGACATATCCTAATATTTTTATATCCTTTTTACATTCACAAAGACAAAACTGCACACAGTACTTGAGGTGAGGATGCACCAGTGCCAAGTCCAGCTGGACAATCCTTTCAACTAGTTAGTCATACTGTGACTAATGACCCTCAGGATACAGTTGGCCCTTTTGGCCACCAGGGCATACTGTTGGCTTGCATTGAACTTACCATCAACTAAACCCCCAGATCCCTTTCTGCAAGTCTGCATTGCAGCCTCTTGTCCCCTACTTATGCGTTCATCCAGGGTTACATTCTGAGGTGCAAAATCCAGTATTTGTTCTCGCTAAATTTCATATGATTGGTAACTGCCAAACACTCTGACCTATCATGATCTCTTTGTAAGGCCTCTCTACCCTTCAGTGAATCAAAAGCTCCTCCTAGTTTAGTACTGTCAGCAAAACTTATTTTGTGTGCACTCAATTCCTGTGTCCAGGTCACTGATAAAAGAGAACTGGCCCTAAAATTGAGCTCTGGGGAACATCACTAGTCACTGGCTGCCAAACAGGCTTTACCCCTTTCCTACTTGGCTGTCAGTACCTGTATAAAAAGTTATCTTCAACAGGCTTCAGAAATTCCCTGGACCTGTTTGTGTCTGCTGTGTGAGTCCCAGTTAATATCTACGAAGTTGAATTCATCCATAAGGCCAAGATCTAGAGATTTCCCTTAATGTCTTATATAGTAATACATTGATGTCATCATACTGGATGGGTGATCTGCAGTAGAATACCACAATAGCAGCTACTTTATTAGCTTTTCCCCTAATCTAAATACAGAGGCTCTCAACCATGTTGCTCCTAACTGCAAGCCTTGTACAGTACAATCCCTCCTCTACTTGAAGCACTACCCCTTCTCCTTGCCTGTCCTGCATCCCTAACAGCCTAAAACCATACATTCAATGAAAGAGCTCTTGATAGATGTAATAAAGGCATACAATTATTTCACACAAATCTTCTCTTAGATAACTTGAGTAAATATTAATTTTCACTGGAACTTGCAACGCTAAAACCTGTAGGTGCTTTTCAGAAACTCAGTCCTACAACTAGTGTATCCTAGGTCGATATCAATTTATAGAAAAATTTGGTATCTGTTAAGAGAGTTTATTATTTCTTTACCTGTAAATGAAAGATAAATAAAAGTTACCTGAACAACGGTGAAAGGGCCCCAGCCCTTCTGAAATCAGATGAGATTTAACTGTATCTTCTCAATTCTTACAAGTTACAACAAGGTAGTTACACATAAAACTAATTTAATATTATTCAGAGGTATTTTCATATCTAATATACAAACCATATGCAAATTGATGTATTATATGATCCATCATAATCATCTAGCCAAAAATATACGGGTCTTGAAAGTACTTTCAGGAAACTTCTATTCCCTCATTTGTTGAGGAAGGATAAGAACACTTTGGTTGTTTTGTTTAACCCACTCTTAAAAATCTCCAGAGAGGGAGACCTCAAAAAATTCCAGTACTTCATGATCCTTGTATTTAAAAAATACTTACTTTTTTCACCTTGCCCCATAATGTCTTAATTATCCAAGTTGCTGAAAAAAGCAATTGTTTCATCAGTCTCACTGTAACATTTTTTGCTTTATTTCTCTTCCTAGATCTTCTCTTAATAGGGAAATCTGTTTTCTTCAGCTTCTACCTAATTAATTTTGTTCCTTTCCTTCAGACCTATAATATCTTCCTTAAGAGTTGGTGCATGAAATTCAACATAATAAGGTATCTCCTCTCCTGAACGTTAAGGAAATTCATGATTAGGAAAATCTGGAAGGAAAGGAGAGGAAAAGACTGCTTTACTAACCTAAGAATCTTCTTTTTACATTCTTATAAAACACGTTGCAACCTCATCAACATCAGATACTAGAAAACTATGTTTCTTTCACTATTGCTATTTTTGAGTGACATACAACAATCTTACTGGTCTGTCTCAGAATAAAATTTATTGTTCTCCTCAAAACTACTTTTTTGTCCATGATAACCTTCACATTTTTCTCTGCAACACTGTGCTTAACCCTTTTTTCCTCATTTCATACCTATATATTGGATTTCTCCTCTCGTACTTCATTGAATGTAATCCTATTGATTTGGGGGTAGTTGTCCAAAACTTTGATGAACTTCTGACATCATCTTTTTAAGTGGTAATTTTAACCTCACGAGTTTTGGTGTCATACACAGTTTTCCGAAGTGCAATTTCTGTCTATCAGGTAAGCAAACAATTAAGCTGAATAGTACTAATCTCATAATCAGTATCTATAGGCTTTCAATTGAAATGCATTACCAGTTAGGTAGTAAACCATATTTAATCTCTGACATTGGTAATATTTTCCTGTAATAATTACACAGAGATAAGGTGTTTTCTGCAAAATACCTTCATCAGTAGGGAAGCCGAGTAGCAAAAGAGGATAAAGGAAAGCTGTTATGATTTTTGTGACCTAATTTTCTATCCATAAAAAAACATGGCTTGCTGGATCTCAAATTTAGAGAAAGCTATCAAGTGAAGGGCAGAGAAGGAAACATTTCTTGTTTTATTTAAATTTAATATAGTCTATAAAATACTGAAATATGTTAGAGAGTCTTATTCAGAGTTGTCTTCATTGTTAGACACAAAAAAGCACAACATTTCTATTTGAATGTAGCATGCATAAGCCCTACTTCCATGAATCTTGCACAGAGAAGTCATGTCTTGCCTAGGAGTCACAATTATAATGTTTATATTTTGCTGAATTATCCAATATTGTTACCTGTGCCTGAAATAAATGTTTTAAATCTTGTCTGGGAAATCCTAACATAGTCATAGTCATAGTAGCTACTATAGTAGATATGATAATTTGTATCTTTCCTATATATAAGAAGTTAATTAATTATCTGTATCAGTGATCTGATTATTGATGATCTACTGTGTGTAGAAGGCAATATTGAATTTTATATTTAGGAAAGAATTTGTTTTCAGAAAAGAAGGGTGAAAAGTTTGGGCTTTCTTTGGTTTCTCTTTGCTCTTCAAGAGTTGGTATCCACAAATATCATTAAACACATTTATCTACCATTATGTACATATATTTCCAAACATATATATACTCCTAACTGGTACATGTTCAGACATGACAAACCCCAGAGCCTTATATGCCAAGGATAAAAATTGAGATGCAGACGCAAAGCGCTGTGTAGATTAGATAAATGGACGGCTCCTTTTCTGAGAGGGAGGAAAGCTATCCTTAACATTAGACAGAATATGAAGTTTCAATACTTACACTTTCCA
Source organism: Pipra filicauda (assembly GCF_003945595.2). Classification (NCBI taxonomy): domain Eukaryota; kingdom Metazoa; phylum Chordata; class Aves; order Passeriformes; family Pipridae; genus Pipra; species Pipra filicauda. The sequence continues at coordinate 48,971 of NW_024104977.1, read as the reverse complement.
AATAAAATGGAAGAAATTTTATACTAGTAAATGATTAGATTAGTGACAGTCTGAAAAGTGGCTAAAATCACTTTAGGCTATATGGTACTGACAAAGGACAACCTAACTCACTGCCATCACTTCCATCAAGGAGAACCCTACTATACACAGGTATTTATAAACATACCGTTGTTTTCTGATATGACAGCAACATCTTATAAAAACAGATTTTTAAGGCATTTAGATAGTTATTGCCTGCTTTTCATTTAATGTTATGACTAAAAATCTTTTACAAAACTGTGTGAGGCAGTACACTAATAATCCTGTAACATACAGAATATATACTTTTAGTAAAGATTTTTTAAGAATCACTAAATAATGCTTGCCTTACTAATCAAAGAAAGGTGGCAACTTGTATAAATCTTGAAAATGTGAGAAGATTTGAAAAGGCAGATGTTCATCTCTGGGCTCATCTGTCAGCTCATTTGTACATCTCCTGGATCATGTTGAAATTTGTTAACGCACTTTTAGCTTAAAGAGCATCTACTCAGCAGAAGAATATATTAGGAAGCTAGAAATTACTCTTTTCTGTTCTTTGCTCCTAAGTGTTCAGCTGCAAGCTCGGTTCATAACAGAAGCAGGATAAATACAGAAATCAAGAGAGTACCGCAAAAACCAAAGCCATGAATTGTCAGAGCCTATTCTTTCTAATGTTGTTTAAAGTTCACTAAGAACTGCTTTGAATTTTCATGAATGTGGTTAACAAACTTGTCTCTTTAATAATATTCCACTCTTAACAGCGTGTGAGGAAGATCTTAGCTGAAAGAGGTTACTGCCCGTCTTTAACATTAGTTAAAACACACATTAGCAGTTTCATTGACAAAAGAACTACATAGCAAACCAAAAAAAACCCTGCAATATGTTGCATAAAAATGGGTTTTATTCTTGACATCACTACACTCTTGCAGGATTCTTCCCCTCCGCTCTACCATCAGTTAAAAACAAGGTCTAGCAGCAGAAAGAATATTTCACCCTGCTGGAAGAACAGTAAAGATAGCCTCCTCCTGCTGTGCCTGTACTTTAGGTTACATTGTAGTTATTGTTGTCAAAACACTATCAAGTGCAGCTCAAAAGAAAGTCAAGTCAAGCTGTTCACACAAAAACCAACACAAGAAATCCACCATGTTAATATAATTAAAATATGTCCAATATTCTTTATTCTGAAGTCACATTGAAAGCTCTAATTATACTCAATAAAACTCACAATAAAAATAGTATAACAAAATTGATTTAATACACAGAGTGAAGGCCTTGTCTACTTCTCACATCACCCCACCAGTGAGTAAGTTGGGGATGTGCAAAAAGTTGGGAGGGGACACAGCCAGCAAAGTAGATCCCAACTGAAAAAAGGGATATTCCATACCATACAGTGCCATACTCGGTAATAAAAGCTGGGGTAAGAAGGAGAAAGGGGAGGATGGTTGGAGTGATGGTGTTTGTCTTTCCAAGTTACCCCGACGTGTGATGGAGCCTGACTTTCCTGGAGATGGCTGAACACTTGCCAGTCCATGGGAAGTGGTGAATCAATGCCTTGTTTTGCTTTGCTTGCATCTGTGGCTTTTGCTTTACCTATTAAACTGTCCTTACCTTAACCCACGAGTTTTCTTACTTTTACTCCTCTGGTTCACTCCCTCATCCCACCAGAAGAAAATGAGCAAGCAGCTGCATGGTGCTCAGTTACTATCTGGTTTTCAAACATGACAACTCTATTAAAATATATATAAATTTACATGATCTATAAATGTCACATAGTATATAATTGAATAATATAAAAATTTACTACAGAGTTCAGTCTTATAATGTCTTGTTAATGATCTATTCATTGTTTTGGTTAATGAACAAACTGAAAATTTATGAGTCACTCTGCTTATAAAGCAGCACACTAAATGTAAAAACCTTTTTAGTGATTTATATTACTGTAAAATTTAAAATAATATTGTTCTTTTGTGAAGTATTTTTATTAGAAAGAGTAACCAAAAACTGTTCCCTCTCTAAGACCATTAGTTTAGTAACCAAACATGTAAGCATAAATTCTACATCAAAGATTTCTTGCCCGCTTGTTAATACTAGCTTACTAAAATTCAGATATTTAAACATTTACCTTAAACAAAGAAATAAAGGGTATATTTCTGTACTTTTATCTTCAAATAAACTTTTAAGATATTTCTATATTTAATGTAGGCTAATAACATGAAGATAGACAGAAGTTGTAGACTGAGGTGTAAATTAGTGTCATAGTATGCAATTTTCACACAAAAGTGATGGTGAATTTCCTATGTCTTGAGATCACATGCAAGAAAACCCCTTAGAATTGGGGAGTTTCACCTATCTTAATCTGTTGACATCCAACATAAGAGGTTGATCATTTTTTAAAATATTGAGGAAAAAAAAGAACACACCAAAAAGTGAAAGAGCACATTTCACACACACTTTCACACACACACTTTCCCCCCTATGCACTTTTCCATGTACATAAACATCTGCTTCTCTCTCCTGTTTCAATTTTACATATTTTCACCATGGCTTATACTTAGTCTGGACAATTCATCCAGCCAGGTGTTGCATGGCATAGGAGGTTGAGGTGGTATGTACCTCTGCCTTTAATTCTCCTGACTGACCTGAGTCACACATGGCCACAGTCTCTCAGGGTTGTCCCTTAGCCATCACGGGTCACCCATGGACTGCGATTCCTCAGGGGCGTCCCTGCACTGGCACATCTGTCTCTCACAGATTCCAGTGCTTTTGGGGACTTCGAGTGCCTTTCTAGAGCATGTCTCTCCAGCCTCTAACAGCTGTCTTTTTCAGATGTGTTTGAGCAGAGGCCCTTGTTGCTTCTCTGATTGGATCAACTTTGATGTCGTACAGTTAAATTTTGATGCACAGTAAATATTTTCCACTGTTGTTTCCCTTTGTCTCAAGGCAGCCTGGACCCCATTTCCACAGACATATTGCAACATGTGGTCTTTCCCACATATATCACCACTGTAGCCTACTCCTGGTTACACGCATACCTACTACGGCCTCCACTCTTTGGCCAAGTGAAACTTATATTTAAGACAAAATTATGAAGATTAAAGAAGTAACCAAACACCTATACATTTCAGTTGTGAACAGAAGGGCTGAGAACCATTTTAAATTGCTGTTCATGACACAAATTCTGCTTTCTTTTGATAAAACAAGTTCAACTCTGTATTTCCACCTATGCCATTAGTTCAGTTATTTTCATCTCATTTGTTGAAGTGTTCATGTTCACCAAAGGGGAGGACTTTGTGCTTCTTTTTTTTTTCTTTCTATACTTTTCTCTCAATGTTTTGTACTAAATAAATGAAACACAAAACTGAATGAACAGCAAACAAAAAATGAGATACAAAATATATCAGTCATGTAATTTTCTTTTAATTTGTTTCCATGTGTTTGGAAACTTTCTATTTATGGAATATTGGTTTATAACCAGACAGACTCTAATAGTTTTTAATCAAGTTCCATAATTTATATTCTTGACACTGAATTCTGAAGTGCACTTTGTCTTATTTCTGGATTCATTCCTGAGGTTAAGGTTTGCAGTAGTTTTATATGTTTTGTTTGTTTTTCATTTCAATATTTTAGCTAATTACTTTCCTTTGAAGTTAATTTAACCTTGATTGTTCAGAACTCAATCATTTCAATAGTTTTGTTTCCTTGATTAACTGCTCTTATTTCTATGGAAAGGTACAGATTTGTGGGTAAAATAGCAAACAAGAAGAGAGAAAATACTTTTTATTTAAGGTAGTATAAAATAAAAAACAGAAATGAAGCAAATGTAAACAAAAAAAACCCCACTCCACAAGAATTTCAGACCTATCATGTATATTTGTGTTAATACTCTCACAAACAATCACATGTTTAATGAAAAAAAGACATATAGACAGATCAGAAAGTCTTCAAAATGTCTTTTACACATGTAGCAATTTCAAGATTATCTTATATATTTGCCTGCTGTTACGTAAGTAAATTATGAAATCAGTTTGGGATTGAATAGTCTAGACTTAATGTTGCTATTCACCCAGGATGTTACCATAGCATTTTTGTAGCTGTGTCCATTACTATATGTAAGAAAGCACTAATGAGTTTCAAATTTATGCTGTTTCTTTTCTTGGAACTTTGTGCATTATACATTTAATATCTTTCAAAATTAATCTGATTGACTTCTGAACACTTAATTCAGCTTTACAGAAAAATGAGGTCAGGTAGCCATCTCCATAAATTGAATCCCCAGTACCGAATAAAGCATTGACATATCCTATATCTTAAAGGCATCTAAGTTGTGGGTCACATAGTACATTCAATCCACCCGAAATATAGTATTTTACGTGACTTTCAGTCCTCATCTGGCAGCATAAGCTAAAAAGCTTTGTGCAACTGGAATTTAGAGAGTGCAGTTTCTCATTTCCTTTCAGCAATTTTTAGTACTAAAATACAGAAGATACAACCTATTTGCATGATAATTACAATAGTTCCCCAAAAATGGATTATGAGACCTAGGTTTTAAGTGCACCTCGCTATGGAGACTTGAATATTCATCCCTTACCGACCAGCCGGTCAGCACTGGCAGCCCCATGCTGAAGCAACAGCAGCAAGTAGGGACAGGGATAAAGTGCATATGGGAAAGCTGAGTCTATAGATTAGTATTTTTGTAAGCACCAGGGGATCCGCTCTTCAATTTTTCTTCCAGGACTTTTTTTGAATTTCAGGTTATAGTGGATAAAAACAGAAACGGGAAATGAGAAATAAGGCAAACTGGGGTTATAGTCATGGATCAAAACTCTTAAGGGAGTTAATACCTTTCTAATTAAGTTACAACTGGGTTTTACCTTACCTAGGAATATATTATATATTGACCCAATTCAAAATAAAGAAGTAACAGATGTCCCCTGGCATTTAGATACCTTTTTTTCTGGGAAAGGTAGTTTCAATTTTTCATAAGCACAAGTGAACCTGAAACTCACTTTTTCAAAAGAAGCTTTTGAATTTTTAGTTCATCCTTTGTGCTTCCAGCTGATGTGACCTCTACTAAATAACCTAGACAAAATTAGTGTCTGGATTCCAAGTAGCCTTAACCAGGATGTATATTTTGATATTCAATGCCTTAAAGACAGTGATACTCAGAATTCACGTTGCAGAATTAATTGTGTGAGAAACAATAGCTTTTGGGACAGATATCTGAGTTTCCTGGACCCTTAATCATATTTTAATTGGCTTTGGTGGATTACATTTCTTAATGTATGTTCTAAATCACACTTCGGGTATCTAAAAAATTTTTGTTTAAAGTTTGGCATTATCATTGTTTAACCATTCATATATGTTCATGACTTTTTGGCAGTCTTTCTTAAAGAAATTACTATGGATTTTACTGTAACTTTTAGAACTATTTTTTTACAGTTGTTGGTTTTCAAGTAATTAATTATTCTCCTGTTTAAATTAGATTTCACATGATTAATAAATATTTCTGAAGAAAAAGTGAGGCTGTTGAAATATCCTGTCTGGCAAAGCAAAATCACTGCAAGCTAACAGCCTTTTTAGTTTCATGGTTGATCTTGAAATTGCATGAGATCATGAATTATAAAGAAAAAGCTAACTAATCTTTACAGTCTTTATTTTCCTCATGATTTGCAGAAGTATTCAAGTACCTCATTCAACATAAATACATAGTCACGAAAATATAAAATATAGATAATTTACACCTTTGTGGGTCAGACTCAGAAGTTCTTTGCACCGATTTTCACAATTTACACCCTTTTAAGGGTCTAAGCTATAAAACAGACAAAATGTGTCTTCTCCAAAATTTTAACTTGAGAAATGTTTTCCTTCCTATTCTAATTATGTTGTTTTCAGAAAGCGTAAATTCTAACACTGTTTTTATTGTCTCATGCTACCTCAAATTGAGAAATGAGCCCAACCTTGTATTTTTAACTTTAGTCCAAAGGTATAACATCTGTATGTACTTAGATACCTACCTCCTATTCCTAGTTCATCCTTGGTTTGCGTGTAGGTGTTTAGAAGCCTGATCACTCTAGATCTGAGCCACAATGGCCCATGATCATTATCCCACAGTTTTTATGGCAAGGTTTCCTACATTTCATATATGTAATACCACCAGTACTCGGCCAACCTCAGTGTGATCTGTAGGCAATTCTTGACTCTGCTGTCAGCTCAGGGAAGGCAGTGCAAGAAAAGAGGTCCTTTGATTCAAAGTGTGCAGTCAGAATCAAATATTGGCTTCAAGCTGACATCAGCTTTTGCCCACAAGCAAAGCTGGGGGCTAGTTTTTGGATCCTTCAGTACTCTGCCTACAAGGGGGTCCAATAACTGAGTCCCACCTCTTGTATCTGCCATACCTATGCACAGGCACAGTATAACATTGAGTTCCATCTATTTCTAAACAGGAATACAAAGGTTTCTATGATGCTATCACTGCATATATGTATTCGAAGCCTGGGCTGTGGCATCAGTGTGGCAGAAGTATACAAAAGATTGGCACAGGTTGCTAAGTGTTGGGAAGGTGGGACTGGATAAGAGTAGAGATACTACTTAATAAAGACAGAATGATGGTAGATATAAGAAAGTGAAGCAATAATTTGAATTGTTGTGAATAAATAAAATATTATGTTACAAGATAAAAGACAAAAGATACAGAACCTGTTTCCTGTAACCACGTTTACTGGCTGACACAGAGGTGTGTGCTCCTGTTGTTGCTTCACGGTTGGTACTTATTTCTGGGATCTTTCACTAACAAAGCCCAGATAAACTATTTCTGGGAAGTTCATTTTACAGCAACTTGTATTACCAACAAAGTTTGTTATGTTTCTTTAAAATGGAGTCCAGCTTCAAAAAACAAAGTGGTGCAATATATAGATGCCACTGAATTGTTCTAAACTGGGAATTTCGAAGAAAAATCATACAGTCATAGAATATCCTGAGTTGAAAGGGACTTACAAAGATCACTGAAGTCCAACTCCTTCCCCTGCACAGGACAGTCCCAAGAATCACACCACATGCCTGAGAACATTGTCCAAGTACTTCCTGAATTCTGTCAGACTTGGCGCTGTGACAGCTTCCCTGGGGAGCCTGTTCCAGTGACTGGCCACACTCTGAGTGAAAAATATTTCCCTAATATTCAACATAAATCTCCCCTGACACAGCTTTATGCTGTTAAAATATTTTCTTTTACTTGGAAAAAGGGACCTGGAGAGAGGGTCATCTATGCTCTCTCAAAGGGCATTTAATAGACTTCCAGAAAGTACTGCTAAGAGAAAGGTGTTTCTATGGGAAAAGAATGAAAAGATGAGATGGTAGAAGATGTGGTTGTTGAGCATAAGAAGCTGGGGAGAAAAAGAACTACACCAAAAAAACAAGTAAAACAAATGAATAAATATTTTGGAATAAGAAGTTCAGTATTTCAGCTAGTTTTTTAAGTAGTCTTGGAAAAACTGTGTTATGCTTCAAAGCGTCCTTTAGAACAAATAGGAAGTAAATCTTACAGAAATATATAGGTAGACAAGAATTCCCTGTTAGTGTAACACAAATCCTAGTGGTCTAATTCAAGAATCACTATAAATCTAGATCTAATTTTTACAGAAAATGAAGCATAATAATGCAGTTAAAATGTTATGCACACACTTTGTTCCTACCTCTTTTCCCTACGTTACAATCACACTTCCACTGCCTTAGTCCTGAGGCCTTGTAAATTCACTAAAAAGCTAATGGCCTGTTACTAGCAATAGCAATACTGTATTACAGGCCTGTGTGGTTATGAATAAATCATTCCAGGATTTAGGTGTAAATATAATAAGCAAACTTTGCCTTATCCTTTTCTTGCCCAAGGAAATAATTTCTACAGAAGAATGTGAAGGGCAGAAGCAGAATGACTTTTATAGACCATCAGTGCCTGGAACCCAGGCTGAGAGAGAGACTATATTAAGATTTTAAAGGGGTGGAAATGAAAGAGCTTTTGCTGTTGAAAGGACAAATATCACTCTTGTGATAAGGACTGTTAAACAAAATAAAGTAAAGTAAACCAAACCAAAATAAAATAAAAGACTTCAATATCTGAAAAGAGGACAGGAGATGTTGAAACCTGTCACCCATGACTATGTAATATTTTTGTTTCTCATAATCAAGACAATGAGAATACACTGAAATACGCTGCAGATTTTAGAAAGCATAGCTTGTCTGTTTCAGAGGCCTGTTTAAATCTGATTTGTTTTTGTCTAATTTGCATTACAGAATTGAAAGTCTTTCATACTACAGTACTTCTCTTCAGCTGAATGGAATAATTCATTAATTTGTTGAAGCTCTCTTCATTTAAGATTAGAGCAGGATAATGTTAACAGATAGTTCATTTCTTATAGCTCTACTGCTAAGCACTGAAAAGTCTTGAAAATAATGTAAGTACACTTTATAGTATCTGTTTTGAATTCAAGAACAAATTTGAGTCAGGTGGCTATTGATTAAATTCATTTTTATGCAGATGACTCGCACTCCTACAGCCCTCTCTCAGGTTGCCATTATTCAGGTGAGAGGAGGAATTGTGTAAATTTATGCATTGTACATTTTTAGTAACACGACAATAATTCTAAGAACTGAAAGACTGACTTAGAAGGAACAAAGTTAATCTCACTTTACTCCTCATAAATTAAAAACAATAGCTCCCAATTTCCCTGAGAATTTCCTAATTTAGCAGGGTATAGATTTGTACAGATAAAAGAAATGGAATCTTTTCCAGACTTTTTTTCTGATCATTGACACAGCTTCAAAAATGTGAAGTCACAGGAAGATATGAAAGATGCATGTGTACACACATGAGGTAATATTTGGTAAGGACACTCATGTGAGAATGAGGAGTTCTGGCATCTTCCTACTAGTATTCTCATGCAGTACCTAAGCTTCTCAATGCAGTTACAGAGCTAATCAATTTTGCCTCCTGACGTCTAGCACAAACTGCATAACATTGTTACAGCAAATGAGAAGTTGGATATACAATAAAGACATTGCTTCTGTGTGAGAGGTGGAACTGTTACTGTAGTCAAGAGCACCAGCTCTCTTTGGAGGAGGAATCAAGAGTCAAAGGAGAAACAAGGGAGTGTACAATAACTAAATACAACTAGGGGGGAAAATTTAGGAGTATAATGAGTTCCATCAAAGGTAGTAGAACAAAACAGATAAAAACCACCAAGACAGGCCATTCTTCTAATAGAATCAAATGATAGTAAATCAGAATTCGTACTGTAAAGTACTGAGGAGAGATGTCACAAAAAAATTTATAACAAGTGTAAGACACCATATGTTTCCATGTTTAAAGGTAAAACTTGTACTGGGTCTGGCTGGGATGGAACTAATTTTCTTAAAAGCGGCTCAAATTGTGCTGTGTTTTGCATCTGTAGCTAAAACAGTCTTGATAACACACCAATGTTTTATCTATTGCAGAGCAGTGCTTGAACAACATCAAGACCACCTCTGTTTCTTACTCTGCTGTCCCCTGGCGAGAATGCCAGAGGTGGGTGAGAGTTTGGGACCAGACACAGTCAGGACCACTGACCTCAGCTGACTAAAGGAATATCCCATACTGTGTAACATCACACTTACCAATAAACTGAGGAGCAGTCTTTCCAAAGTACCATTAGAGTCTGTATGAGGCCAGTCATTGTTCTGCTGGTAGGAGGTGGTAAGTGCTTGACTCTTCATCACTTGTTTTTATTTTTTTTTTTTTCTCTCTTTCCTTTTTCTTTTAATCTGTCTTCGTCTCAACTCATGAGTTTTTCTTGCTTTTGCTCTTACAGTTTTCTCCTTCTTTCCTCTGGGGGCAAGGAGTGAGTGAGCAGCTGGTGCTTAGTTGTTAGCTGGAGTCAATCCACCACAAAAGTGAAAGTGAGCTGGAATAAAAAGGTGACATTCAAGAGAGATTCTGTTAGAAATTATGTTAGTCTTGTGTGCTTCTACTGACATGAGGAAGAATGTTAACAAAATTACTAATTTTAAGGAAGCTGTTGAGGCAATGAAACATAGATTATACAGAACTGTAAAATGATAATAAGTTACGTGAAACAGCGATTTTTTAAAAATGAAAAAACATTGAGCGAGATAGGAATAAAAGGTATGGAACTGAGAGAAAGAAGGCAAATATGAACTCACACAGAATCTTATTTTATTACAGTCTTTCACTATAAAGTGTTCTTTCTACTTTCATGCTGATTTAAAACTCATGTAACTTCACTGAAATAATACAAAACAAGTTCAATGCTTTTAAAGATTATACAATTTAACGTATTATAGAGAAAGATATTTTTATTATACCTATACTATAGTGTATATGTGGACTATGTATCATACAAATAATATATATATGCATGCACACATACTGCATGTACACATTATGTAGTAGATAATGTATATACATGTTCTACACACATAGTATGTGTATATGTATACAAATGATAAATAGAGTATATATCTCTGTGTGTATACATATTATATGAATAATGTATATATTAAAAAAGCATAAGTAGATGACAGTCACCTCTGCCTTTGTTTTGGGTTGGGGGGTTTTCTAGTTTTGGTGGGTTTGGTTTTGTGGGTTTTTTTGCTTCTTTGTGGTGGTGTTGTTGTAGTTGTTGTTGTTGTTCCAAGACCCTCTTCATCTTGAATAAATGCATGGCTAATCTTGTTCATCCAAAGCTTTTGTAACAGCAGAGAGTACATCTGCCTAGAGAAGGAGGATAAATTCTCCTTAAAACAGACAAAAGGAAAAGGGGAAAGGAGAAAGGGGAAAGGGGAAGGGGGAGGAGAAGGAAGGGAAGGGAAGGAAATTACTCTCTCATCCTTTCATTAGGGGTCAATAATGATTTCAGCAATATTGTGTCACAGTTACATATAGTGTAATGGTAATAAAAATAAAATAGCTTAAAACAGCAATAAGAAAAAAACAAATAAACAAAAAGAAATAAAACAGAATATAAGCAAACCATTTATACTGTCTTTTGGACATTTTCCATATTTCTTTTTGTGGATTGCTGTATATCACTACAACTTGCAAATGCATCTACACAGAATGCAGTGGATTGGAGAGTGACTTCCAGGCTAAAACACTTACTGTAATTGTTGCTGGAATGCTAGCTCTAGGAAGCTCTTCCACTGTCTTTTTGCTGAGCTACACCAGATCTTGAATGACACAGAAAGAGCAGATAGCCAGCATAATTCTCTGAGGCAACTTCCAGTGATCACTCTTACAAGTGTCTGATTCCTAGTCTTAGGAGAGCCTTGAAACCCAGACCACTCAAGCAGCATTAATGTCACCAATCTTCTAAGACCAAGACTGCTCCTGCAACTCCAGGCAATTTTTAGCCTATGTTATTTTCAAATCCAGTAAATAAGTAATTCAATAGTTGTTCACCATAACTTCCAGAACTATGAATAATAACTGCTAATTATTAGGTCCATCTATTCCATCTTGTTATATCTAATCACCACGTCTATGTTTGGCAGAGTAAATTTTCTGTTGTGGAGAAGAGAGTAGATGAGCAATTAATACTTTCCTATTTTTGTTGGTTTAGAATACCTTTCAAATAAACACCTTTGCTCTCTCCCTAGTCCTCTCTCCCACTATGAAAGCAAATTCCTTAAAATTGATATCAAAGAATCCGAACTCAGATTTTTTTTCCAAAAATGTTCTTCATATTTGGTTCCAGATGCAACTAATTTTTCATCCAACCTGGCAGCTGCAGCCCTAAGAGGCTGCAATTGAGCTCCGAGGATATATTTCAAGACCATAAAGCTGAATATCCACAGTTCAAACTGACTTGATATTGAGAAATATCTTTATTACACAGGGGCTTTTAAGTCCTCAGACTAAATAAGGTAAACACTACAGTGCTTCTTTCACATGAACTCTTGCTGATTGTTAGGGAGTTTCTAAATCTGGTTTTGGTTTCTTCATTTGTTTGTTTGGTCTGGTTTTTTGATTGGCTTTCACTCATTTTCTATTATTAATGTTTAATTTAGTTTTTTTTATTGGAAGACTATTTCAAAAGATCTGATCTGTATTTTCTGATCTTAAACATGCAACTGACCAGTCAACACAGAATTTTTTTGCCACTTAAAATAACCCACTGTTTCAAAACAAGGACCTTTGCCAAGAATATCTGCAGTATATTTTAAGAATTATAAGGATTCTGTCACTTTGAGAATTAGGGAGCCATAACATCCCCTGCATCAAAGCAGGCGCTAGCATTTTCTAAGTGTATATGGTTCTGCAACAACAGAAAATTAATTTTCTTCAGATTTGTTCTCTTTCTACCCATGTCTCTATTTGAGCACAATTTCTTTTGCAAAATAGTAATGATCTGTTTTTCTATATAAGCTAACACATTTTTGTATTTATTTATCTATATTTGATGATGGGGATAGTAACTGCTAAATATACACAGTACTTGGAAATTCTTGATTAAATGTCTATGAGCATTTCAGAGCATTTCATAGAACCAAAGAATGGGTCAGGTTGAAAGGGATCACAGTGGGTTACATCCGGTCAAACATCTCTTCTCAAACGGAGTCATCCTAGAGCACATTGCACAGGATTGTGTCCAGATGGTTCTTGAATATCTCCAGGCAGGGAAACTCCACAACCTTTCTGGCCAATCTGCTCCAGTGCACAGTCACTCACACAGTAAAGTTCTTCCTCATATTCAGGTGGAACTTCTCGTGCATCAGTTTCTGCCTGTTGCTTCTTGTCCTATTGCTTGACACCACTGAGAACAGCCTGACTCCACTGTCTTGACACTCTCTTTTCAGATACTTATAGATCCTGATGAGTTCCCTTCTCAGTCGTCTCTTCTTGAGGCTGAACAGGCTCAGGTCCCTCAGCTTTTCCTCATAAGAGAGATGCTCCACACCCTTGATCATCTTTGTAGCCCTCCACTGGACCTGCTCCAGGAGCTCCATGTCTCTCTTGTACCGAGGAGCCCAGAACTGGACACAGGACTCCACATGTGGCCTCACCAGGGCTGAGTAGAGCAGCAGGATCACCTCCCTTCACCTGCTGGCACCTCAGAATACCATTGGCTTTCTTGGCCACAAGGGCACACGATTGGCAATTGACAGCTTGTTGTCCACCAAGACCTCCAGGTCATTCTCTTCAGAGCTGCTTTCCAGCAGCTCAGCTCCTGTAGTGGTGCCTGGGGTTATTCTTCCTCCGTGTCCTAGTTTCAGACAGGATTTTAGTGTCCACCTCATGTCATTGCCAGGGGCGGGGTTCTCCAAGGTGTGCTCTCTGGTTTCTTGGAAGAAGGGTGTGGTTTCCAGTTGAAAAAGCCCTGGGGCATCGTCTACCTTTGTTCATTGTCTTAGGTTTGGTGAGTATTTTGCATGTGAATCATCCTCCCTTGTACTTAGTTATTTATATTGTTACTGTTCATTTTCTTATTGCATTGCTGTTTCCAGTAAATTGTTCTTATCCCAACCCGTGATGTTCCCCTTTTGTGCCTCCAATTCTCAACTCCATTGCACTGGAATGGAAAGGGGGAGGGGAAGGGGGCAGCGAGCAAACGGCATCCGGTTTGGGAGAGTCTTGGTGGGGGCATTGAATTGAGGAGTACCATTCCCAAACTGTGACAATCAGGTGCAGGGCCATGCATTTACACTTATCGAATTTTAGTAGGTTCTTCTCTTTCCATCTCTCCAATCTGTTGAGATGTTTCTGGAGGACTGTACTCTGGGGTATCAGCCATTTCTACCAGCTTTGTGTCATCAGCAAACTTAAGCAGGAGTCATCTACCCCTTCATCCAAGCCATCGATGAATAAGTTAAATAATATAGAATCTTGAGGGCCACCACTAATGGCAAACCTCCAACTAGACCCTGTGCCACCATTTACGACCCTCTGGGAACTGTTATTCAGCCAATTTTCAATCCACCTCACTGTCCACTCACCCAGTCTATACTTCCTGAGTTTGCCTATGAGGATTTGTTAGAGACAGTGTTGAAATCCTTGTTGAAGTCAGGGTAGACAATATCCACTGGTGTCTCCCTCATCCATCCAGGTAGTTGTTTCATCATGGAAGACAATCAGGTTGGTCACTTATGATTTACTGTGCTGTCCACTCTTTATCATCTTCTCGTCATCTATGTGGATAGAAATGGGCTCCAGAATGAGGTGCTCCATCACCTTTCCAGGGATTGAGATGAGGCTGACTGGCCATGAGTTCCTTGGGTCATCCTTCTTGCCCTTTTTGCAGACTGAAGTCATAGAATAGAATCATAGAATAGAATCATAGAATCATAGAATAATTTGCTCTACTTCCAGTCCTCAGGTACCTCTCCTGATCACCACAACCTTTCGAAGATGATCCTGAGCAGCCTTGCTATGGTGTCTACCAGCTCCCTTTTCACTTGTGGATGCATCCCATCATGGTCCACGGACTTGGCGATGTCAAATTTGCCTAGGAGTTCTTAACCCAATCCAACTGAACCAAGGGAAAATCTCCCTTCCAACATTCCTTCACCCTGGTCTCCTGGGTCAGAGATTTCTGAGGTCTGATCTTGTCAGTGAAGACTGAAGCAAAGAAGGCATTCAGTAACTCTGGCTTCTCTGCTTCCTCTGTAACCAGGGCCCCTCCTCCACTTAGGAACGGGCCCACATTATCCTTTGTTTTAATTTTGTCTCATTTCTACATACTCTGACAACTTCTCTGTATTCATTCCAAGATTTTCCAACTCTTTTCTATACAAAAAAAGTCCATCCACACCCCCCTAATCACTGAGGGCAGTAAATTTCGTGTTTCTCTGCAGTGCTGAAAATACTTGAGCTGACACTAACAACCTGCACTGAATAATATCTTCTACAAAATATATTCCCAGTTGCATTTGGATATTGAGGTCAAATATAATGTTTTTCCCTTAGAGTATCAGTTTCACACATATTTAAATCATGAGGATGGTCTTTCTCTCTTTCCTTCACACATATGCATTGCACTAAGCACATTGGAGCAATTTCACACTGAGATATCTAGACATTGTTTCAACATTACGATTGTCAGTGCAAGCTGGAAGGCAATATCCTATTTTCTAAAATTATATAATTAAATCAATCAATCAGACTTCTGATAATAACTGGCCAGGGTAAAGGTTATGACTCATTCTCTTAAACAGATGACTGACAATCACTGACGTTGCTCCTTAATATAAAAGTAGAAAACTGAAGGAATATTTTCTTCCTGAAATTTGACAATATTGCAGTTAAAATTTTGTCAGTTTCGATAGTGGCAGAAACTGTGTCTAGCTTCAGAAATCCTTTGGATCTGTTTTTCTCAGCTGCCTTGCACAAGCTGAAAATGAGCAGAATATTGAAATCAACATTAAACCAAACATGAATGCTATGTGACTTTATATACAGATCTTAATACAGATTTTTAAGAGAGCATTTCTGTTGCTGTTCCCAGCTGTCCTAGTTTACTTACATCATATTAAAAAAATATAAGCATGCTGATGTTTACTTTTCTGTCTCATGGTGTGTTTTCTAACAATTCATGAAGTGATTAACCTTTTCAAAACAGTCTTAACCTATCTCTCTCACACTGACTTTTGTGAATTAGGTCATCAAAGAGATTTTAAAAATACTAGCAAAATGGAATTTGCCTCTCAGTAATTAACTCTGAAAAGGAAAAAAAAATGGGAGGGGAAGTGTCTTTGTAATCATTGCTGAATTCCCATTTCAAGGTACAAGCTTTGTCCAAGCACAGCTGCAAAGTTATTCTTTAAAACTCCAAGTGCTTTTTGAGTAGTTTTTAGTACTTGCTTTTCTTTTTCACTTAACCTAAACATTTGAAAAACTATCCTACTCTTTTATACTTCATCTTAAATCTCTTTGAAGACTAAAATTTTAGTGATGTGAAGATTTTTTTTATCCACAATGTGCTTTTTTCATTTTCCACTTTAACACTCTTTGGAAAACATCATTCCATGTGTAAAGTGTTCTATAAATCTGGTCATCTTGATTGATCTCATCACATTATTGTGTTAATTTTAATGTTTTCAGTTTAAAACTATTATACTTTTCATTTCATTGTAATGTAGTGTCAACAAATTTTATTTTATGATCTATCTAAATTAATTTATGAGACACTTTTTCAGACTAAAATAGAAATATATTGCACTACTAGATGAAGTAGTTTCCTTCTGGTTGTTTAGATCTACAAAACCACATAAAACTGTGTCAGGAGTGATATACAGCTGCCATTAGAAAAATCCCTAAGATTTTATACACATCTTCTGGCACTAGTACTAACTCATGAACTTTCTTAATAAACTCCCAAATGATGTTTATTTGTGTCTTGTACCATCATAGAGCATTGACAATTGAAGATGAGAAAGCAATTCACTAGATACTGTTTTGTAACTTTTTCACATTATGTTTAATAAAAAATAAGTTCACTTAAAGATTTTGTTTTGTCCTAATATTATATTTTACTTAGTTGTCATTTGAGGTTACAAGACAGGTTGAGGTTACAGGTAGATTTTTTTTAAATCTCATGATCACTTTCTTTTAATTAATTTACACTAACACTTCTTTTTTAGTAATTTAAAATTTCACATATTTACATATATGTGTATATATTATATACAGAGTTTTCTGTATATTTATGTCTTAAATATGAGTTAGTATTTTTTAATAGAGAAAATACAATATGAAGAGTTAGGCAATTACTGAAACAGAACATTTGGAAAACTTGAGTTTATAGGTGCATTGATTCATAAACTTCACTAGTCACTGTTGAAACATCTTTACAAGATATACTAAAACAAAAAAATCATGTAAAATCGTATAAGACTTACAGAAGTGTGACCATTGTTCTACACAATAATATCTGAATACATTCAAGCATTACTTAACCATTTTCATTTCATTCTTCACTGAGCAACTGTATAATTTTTTCACAGAACTACAGAGCAGCTGAGGTGACAAGGCACCTCTGGAGATCATCTCAACCAAATTCCCTGTTTACAGCTAGGTCAACCAGAGAAAGCTACTCTGGGTTGTGTTCATTTTTGTTTTTAATATCTCCAAGAAGGAAGACTTCACAGACTTTCTGGGCATCTTTATCAGTAATCAATCACCCTCAGTAAAAGAGTGTTTCCTAATGTTCAGGTGTCACATCCTGTGTTTTAGTTTGTGCCAACTGCTTCTACTTCTGACACTGGGCACCACTGAAAAGAACCTGGCTTCATACTCTTTGCACTCTCCCTTTAGGTGTTTATTAATGTTGATGAGATCCCACAGAGCCTTCTCTTGTCCTGGTTGAAGACTTACTCTCCCTCAGTCTCTTCTCATAAGACAAATGATCACTTGAGCATCTTCATGACTCTTTTCTGGACTCACTTGATCTGCATGTCTCTCCAGGGAGCCCAGAACAGAAGACAGCAGTCCAGGGATGACCTCACCAGAGCTGAGTAGAACTGCTTTACTTTTTTAAAGGACTTTGGACTTGAATGTGAAACTTACATCTTTGTCAAATAGTTTACCTTCAGCAACCCAAACTTTGCAGATTTTTTGTACATCCTACAAACAAAGGACAATAGATAGTGAGTATATGGGAGCCCATGTAAAGAAAGCAACTGTAAGAAAACACATCAATGGAAAAGATCTTTTTATGGAGTGATAAGATTGTATGACAGATGATCTTAATAAAATACTATTCTTTAAAGAATGCTATGATTCTCTGGAACTTAAGACAAACTGTAACTATTATCACTGTCTTCCACTAGCTTAGGTACTGAAGGTTTGGGTGCAGTTGAGCTTTACAATGAAATAAAATCAAGGAAAGCCCCAAAACTCTAAATTGTTGTTGTTTTCAGAGATTTTCGGTATGTTTGTGTAAATTCATGAGTGGTCAAGTTTTGTCCGGGAAGTAGTTTGATTTGGTTCGTGTGATTTATATTGTTACCTAAGAACATATGTATGCTTGTTACTGTATTAATGGGAAACCATAAACCATTGGGTTGCATTTATAATTTGAATTCATAAAGCAGAGCAAATGCTTTTATTGTGTTTATGTAGCAAGGTTTTGGTACCAGGGGAGAAGACTGCAGGAATGGCTTCTCTCCATGTCAGTCAGAGATAACTCCAACTGACTGCAAGATGGACATGCCACTGGACAAAAATAAGCCAACCAGTGATGCTGTTGATGTCTCTGAGATAGCATGGTATAAAACACTGTACAGCACCTTAGAGACAAGAGTGAGAAAACATGAGAGAAAAAAATGGGCATGCGATTTCATTTTCTATTGAATTCCATAAACTTCAGAAAAATGCATTATTTACCATCTAACATTATATCTTTATTTTTACAGCTATAAATCAGATCACAAAACAGATAAAACAAAATCTTCAATACTGTGTGTCACTTTAGCAGAAAACCTTTTTTCCAAACAACCTTTAGATTGTTCACACATTTGTAACCAGGACAGAAGGAACAAAACAGACATGACTTCTATTTCAGGAATGACAAATTGCAACATTTACAAATAAAACGTTCTCTTAATAATAACCTGAATCCAACACAGCTTGAGATCCTCATATCAAAGTCCGATATAGAGTCACATAATGCATATTTTAACTCCAAGAAGTATATTAAAACACCCCATACCAGTAACATATGATACATTGATTCTACAAAATTATAAATTTTAGATGTGAATTTCTTTGGATGGTGACATTTTTCACTGAAGAAATTATGTAGAACACACTGAAGGAAATGAGAAGTTTACTCATTTGATAAAAGGTTTTGGATCATTCCTTCAGTCTGAAGAATAATAAAAAAATTAAGCCCAAAAGAAAGCAGTATTTCTGAAAGAAGGTGACTTTTTAAATTTTATTTTGGAATACCAGCTAACTGCTGCCATCTACTCAGAGACTATAAACTGTTTTTCTTACCCAGTGTTGTTAAGTCTTCAACTTCTCTTTTAAGACAGTCAGAGAGATCTTTCATGCCAGTTGTTAAAAAACTCATTTGATGATATTCTTTCTTCTACCACTTTGCAAAGTTATTATTAAAATTTTACAATAACTTAGGAACAAATGTTGACGTTGAGTATTATATCTACAGAGACATCTACAGCGTAACTATGGTGTAGGGACACTGGGTTATTAGTGCAAATTTCTTGAAAGAATGCAAAAATTTCTGAACGGATTTTGTGGCTGCTGAAGTGATGACATAGTTCAAGGCAATAAATGAACTATGACCACTGTGAGGAGGAGGATTGTTTACCAGAGTCCAAGTTTCTATTTCTTCCTGCCACTTACTTGCTCTTTTGAGGATGCTTCCTCACCCAAGACCACCTTAAAACCAAACAAAACCCCCGAAGCCAAAACCAACCAACCAACCAAAAACCAAGGAAGAAATATGATCTAGTGCTTCCTGATATGCCAATAGCTCATTAAATGGGTAGCTATTAGGAATTTGTTTTTCCACTGAAAAGGTGGTCAGGCACCCAGGGATGTGGCGGAATTGCCATCCCTGGAACTGTTCAAAAGGTGTGTAGATGTGGCACTTTGGGTTATGGTTTAGTGGCGCAGAGTGGTGCTGTGTTAACTCAGTAATCTTAGACGTGCTTTCCAACCTTAATGATACTAAGCCTATGAGTATTTAAACTGAATGGTCTACTTAAATACATTGTCTTGTATCTTTTACAAAAGAAACTCAAAAGGTTCCACAAGTTTGCAAAATCTTTCTAATTACAGTCTGCAAACTGCACCATCAGTAACAGCACCATCAGTGAAGCAAACCATAGTGAGCAAACCTACTGTCCTAAATTGCCTACAGTTTTTTGAAGGTCTTACTTAGAGTCTGCATTTTAAAAAGGAAGCTGGTTTACACTTAGAAGCTGTGTATCATCTCATACATCATACTTTAGAGTACCATCAAGATTTTTATTTCGCGAAACTTTAGGTTGTCAGTGACAGAGGCATCAGTTTTGTTTCTACAGTAGTACCGCAGGAAACAAGAAGAGAGGTTTTAGTGTTAAAACTCATCAGTTATATTACTCTTGTTCACATTCCTGAATGTTGCTTTTTATTTTCCACTTTTTAGAAAAACGTGGTGCCCTTAATAAACTAGTTCTCATGTCACCTTGAAGAACAGTGAATATTCTCACATTTATATGACTGCTATATGTAGATACATGTGTGAGAAGGTAGAAAAAAAAATCCATTAATTTCACTGAATTTACTAGTCTCTAGACAAATAAACATATATTTCTTTTTCCACATCATCTCTGTGCAGTTTCTTCAGTTTTGAATTTCTATCTTTGATTCTACATGGTTAGAATTATTCTTTTGTTCCAACTCGTAATACACACATTTGTACCTGTTCATCCAAACAATTTCTCCTTTTACACTTTGCAAATCCTGTAGAACAAACATACTTATTTTCATATATGACTGATACTAAATCCTAGTAACAATTCTGATAGCCATCATTATATTTTTTTTTCTCTTTTGAAGAAAAAAAAAATCTGTTGTTCAGGAACAGCCATTGATTTTATTCTCTACCCTCTTTCTTTCCCTCACCTTAAATAAGAAATCCTGGAAATAAAGAGATACCTTTGGAGATAAAAAAAACAAAGATGTATAAACACTTCTTTCAGATAGACAAGAAGGAGGACCCAGGATGCTACAAATTATGAAAGAAATCTCTGCTTCATCCCTAGAAAGGACATGGAGCACATCTTCTTGGAATATTCTTTCAAGTATGGAAATAACAAGAAGGTTGTCAGGAACGATCAACATGAATTTACCAAGACAAAAGCCCTCAAAACAGAACTTTTGTGGGGTTTTTTTGTTGTTGTTTGTTTTGTTTGTTTGTTTGTTTTTTGTTTGTTTTTTGTTTTTCTTTTGTTTCCTTTGTTCACACTGTACTAATGCCTAAATCAGAGCACTACATTTATATGGGAAACAGAGGAATAAAATTTATCTCTGACATTTGCATCCTCTAATTTCTTATTTCACTTCCTAATAATGGGTATAGGAAAGAATTCCATGCTACAGAAAGAATACTTTTGTAAGTGATGGTAGAAGCTGGTGACTCAGCTTTAATTCTAGCAGATCTGACTGTAAATAATTCTGTCAGAGTTCATTACAGGTCAGAGAGTAATTTAAACTAGTAGATGTAAGTTTGAGTTTGCATGCAGATTTTTGTGGCATTTTTTGGTTTGGTATGGTTTTTAGTGCAAACCATTTGAAATACACCAGATTTTATATAGTAAAAATAGGGTGAATCCTGACAGTCAACCTTTGGAGCTTTTTCATGACTGAAGGCATAGTATTGCAAGAAACTGTCAAGCTATTTGCCAATAATCTATTTGACAAATAAGCTATTTTTAAGATAATAGATTATTTGTGAACCAGTACAGTTATATACAAATGTATTATTTAGCTGTGAATAGTTCCCATGGAAAACTGAAATAAAATGCAGTCTGTGAGTGTTAAACTTCTGTGGTTATTCCCTATTGCCATTTTTCATTTCAGAGGAGGAGAGCTCACCTAGGTGATCTTTTTGTTTGGAATTACATTAATGAAGGTCTTAAATAAGCAAATAGATGATGAGCAACAAATTAAAAAATAATGCATCTGTCCGCATGAAAAATGAATACTTTTAATAAAAATATTAATTCCTTAAATATTTGTGAGAATAGGGTATTTAGGTAGGACTATCCAGAAAAGAAACAACAAAATGTACAAAAATGTCTAGCAGAACTGGAATGATTCTTTCAAAAGATGACTTTTTAATATTTACACAGTTCTAATAGTTAACGTTTCGACTATATCAAACAAGTTAAAAATTTTTTTTTCATTTCATTTTGAAATGCAGGTAGAAGAGGACAGTCTACCTCCTTATGAACTAATATACAGTGAAAATACTCATTTTACAGTGTTAAATAAGGCAGTTGTTACATAACTATCTGTTAGCTATTTTTTTTAAACTGTTTTGTTAGATAGCTATGAAGGAACCACTAAAACCAAGCTTTTATGCTTTTATAAAGTTGCCAACTACACTTTTTATGAGCCCATATTCCTCTTTACGAGCATAATAAAAGGTGACTAGCATTCATGTGTGTGTCTGATTGTGCTGAGTGCAGGCAGTGTAATGAGGTCCATAGGAGTTCTCTTCGTACAGATGACTGGCTCTGATCTTTTTACTCATTATTTTTTCTCATTATAGCTTTGAATAAACCAAAAGTATATAAAAATAGTGAGTATATGAATTTTGATATTACATTAATTTTAAACGATGTAAAACCAATAACCTCCAAATTACTGTGCACTGGAACAGATTACACAGAGAAGTTGTAGAGTCTCCCTCACTGGATATATTCAAGAACCATCCAGACACAATCCTGTGCAATGTGCTCTAGGATGATCCTGCTTGAGCAGGGAGGTTGGACCAGATAATCCCACTGTGGTCCCTTCCAACCTGACCCATTCTATTACTCTATGATATGTACTCATGTGCGTATGCTTCTGCAGGTCCACACACATGCACACTTACATTTGCAGGCTTGTTATAGATGAGAAGCAGTCTGAGACAAAAACTGGAATTGGAGATAGACTTGTCAAATCATGTCAGATCCTATAAATTAACATGGTCAGCTGAAGCTAAACCCTACGTGTCTCTTTCTTTCAAATTGTGATGGTGTGGAAATGCATCAGCAGAGAGGCATAATGGGAGAAGACATGAAAAAGTAGGATAACAGAGAAGGTTCAGATATCTAGAAGTACCTTTGGGCACAGTGAATGAGTAAGATTGATGGATATCATTAAACTGTGACTTACTTTTCTCTGGGCAAGCAGGGGGTGAAACCAGTAGGTAATCACAGAATCACAAACTATGCTGGATTAGAAAGGACCCACAAGAATCATCGAGTCCAATCCCCAGCCCCACACAGGACCTCACCAAGAGTCACACCATGTGCCTGACAGTATCATCCAAATGCCTCTTGAACTTTGTCAAGCTTGATACTGTGACCACTTCCCTGGGGAACCTCTTCCAGTACCCAACCACCCTCTGGGCAAACATTCTTTTTCTAATATCCAGCCTAAATTTCCCATGACACAACTCCAGGCCATTCTCTTATAGTTATTATTCCTTGTTACCAGAAGGAGTGAGGAAATCACTACCTGTGTTTCTGTTCCCTCTACCAAATGTCCCAAATAATGGTCTCATAATTATGAGAATTTCAACTTTAATTGAACTAGGAACTAATAGCTCTGGAGTTCATTGAGGAAAGATTGCAAATTTTTCCCTGTTACACCTGTGTAACTCTGTTACAATGTGCTAAAAAAATGATAAATAATTCCATCCACCTAAACTCACATGTATAATTTCTAAATGAAACTAATAATACATAAATAAAGCCTTATCAGTTGGAACAATACAAAATTACTGTTCATATTCTTTTAAAAACTTTGACCCGTGTTTATTGCTTCTCTGAGACAATGGTTCTGGTTTCAGTATTAGGGACATTAGGATGTTAATCTTTCAGCCCTGACTATACTGTACATCCGAGGAACAATGGGACACATAATTGCCCTCTACAAGTAATCATGGGGAAAAAAAAGCTTAAGAAAAGACATTTTGCATCCCCATGATATCTCATAATTCATCCTGTAATCCAGTGTGTAGACACTACAATTGCACATGTTGCTCCGTATTATATCATTCTTTTCTATTGGTATCATATTAATATCGAAACTATATTTAAAAACATCATTATGAATAATTTGTTCTTTTCTTATTACTTTAAGTGGTTCCATATTTTACTTCTGCTCCTCTGTTGATTTAATTCTCAATGCCTGAAGCTCCTCATTGATGATTCAATGCTATTTTTGTACTCCATTATTTTTGTTAACTAGTGGAAGTTAGGATTTAAGTATAAAGGTAATGACATAAAAAGAGAAAGTTTAATGGTGAGAAATATTTATATTTTAAAAAACAGGGATAGGAAATTGAATTGACAGAAGAGAGACATAAAAAATTAAACATAAATCATACAAAAAAGAAATTACAGACAGAAAGTATGCGCATCTGTTAAGGAATTGGAATGAACAAAGTGAGACAATAGAAAACAGCCAACTTGCAGTAAAAAAAAAAAAAGTCAAAACCTGAATCTAAATACCTCTTAAAACCACATAAAACCACTTTATAGACTCCTTATTTTCAACCCTGAAATACATACCCTAAAGCAATTACATTTTACATTGGGTATATTAAAGGCTGTTTTCAGGAATTAGTAGAAAGCTTCTTCAGCAGTGCTTCCTTTGAATTCTACATCAAACAAACTTTTCTAGAAACAAGTATTTCATTACTCTATAGGTGTATTGGATTTTAAAAATGCATTATTATAATATGCTTAATTAAATACATTTAAATAGAACACATTTTAAATAACCTATCTTCCCAAACTACTGTGGTGGGTTAACCCTAGCCAGAGGCTAAGACCCCAGCCAGTTGCTCACTCACTTCCCTACCTAAAGTGAAGACTCCCCTAGAAAAGCATGAGTTGAAAATTCCCAGGTTGAGATAAAGACAGTTTAATAAGTGAGGCAAAGATTCACACACAAGCAAATCAAGGAAAGAATTAATTCACTACTTCTTATCAACTGGCAGATGTCAAGCCATCACCTGGAAAGCAGGGCTTCACCATGTGTAACAGGCACAAATGCCATAATCCTGAACCCTTTCCCTTCCTCTTGAGTTTTTATAGTTGAGCATGGTGCCATATGGCATGTGTTATCCCTTTGGTCAGCTGGGGTCAGCTGTCCTGGCTGTGTTTCCTCCCAGCATCTTGTGCACCCTCAGTCTACTCACTGGGGGGTGGAGTGAGAAACAGAAAGTCCTTGGTGCTGTGTAAGCACTCATCAGCAATAGTTAAAACATTGTTGTATTGTCAACACTATTTTTGTTACAAATGTAAAACACAACAGCACACTGGTGCTATGAAGTCAATTAACCCAGTACGACTACTGTGAACTTAAGAAATTTTTAATGAAGAAATATTGAACATTTTGTTTTGGTTTGTCCTCACTGGTATTTTCCTGGACAGTGTACGGAGCGTATGTCAAACAATAGACATTGTTTTTATTATCTGAGCATGTAAGAATTAAGAGCAGATGAATCTATTTTTCCAAAGACTTTATTTTAGTTTTCACTATAACTGATGTTCAGATTTCCAAAGAACCCTCTGTTCCTCTCTTCTGTCTTTCAAATTGGCTTAGTTTTTCAGCAGTTTCTAAAAAAAGATATTTCAAAGTGGTGTGAAAAAAATCAATCTTAAATTCCAAGAAGACACTACTGTGTGGTATGTATGAGAAATGTTATCACCTACCTGCTCTACAAGTACTTTAAAAACATGTAGATTCATGGCTTTAAGGGGACAGATGAGTTGGTAAGTACAAGATGAGGATTCTAATTCTATAGGCATGCCTGAGGAAAATAAACAGCATTTATTGCATTTGTTTTGGTTGTTGTGGATATAAGAAGCCGTAGTGACTCTTTCCATAGCTTGCAATTGGACAAACATCAAAAAGGCCAGTGAAACAGGCAATGATGAAAGACAATGATAATAAGAAACATAAAAGCAGACTGAAACTTCAAATCAGTGGCCTTGTAGAGAGACATGCATGTTCCAGAGATTTATATTCTGATTACATTACAGACTTCTGATAAGCATGAATTTGTAGGACCTACTTCCTTTCAGTTCTACTCAGTACTTCTGATAGGTCTCCTTCATTCTGTTTTGATATCTATACAAATACCCTTCCTCATGACTATGAAGAAAGGGTGGCTATTGGCTGTAGACCAGGGACATTTACTACACATTCTGCTCAAATTATCAAGAAATTTATTTCAGGATAATCTGTGATGTCCCTATACAGGGATTTGTCCTTGAATTCACCCTAACATTAGGAATTTAAACTACGACCTTGAGTTTGGAGCAGAGAGACTGATAAACTTGAGCATTGGGCCAATAGAAACTTCATGGAGTTCAAGGATCAGAAATGCAAAGACCTGCATCTGAGAGGGAATAAGGGTACATACCAGCAGGGGAATCTGGGAAGCACCTGGCTGAAAAGGTGCTCTGATGGAAAGGAGAAGGGAAACATGGTGAACACAAGGCTGAATATGAGCTAGCGGTGTGCTTCTATCTCAAATAAAACAAATCTTGCCCATCTGTGTAGAGGAAGTATGACCAGCAGAATGAAGAAAACTTTTATTCCTCCCTACTCAGCCCTGGTGAGTTTGCATCTGGAGCACTGTATCCAGTTTTGGGACCCCTGAATCAAAACAAACGTGGAGAAACTGAAGAAGGCTCCCCAGATGGTCTGAAGCCTAGAGGACCTAATTAAA
Organism: Pipra filicauda; assembly: GCF_003945595.2. Taxonomy (NCBI): domain Eukaryota; kingdom Metazoa; phylum Chordata; class Aves; order Passeriformes; family Pipridae; genus Pipra; species Pipra filicauda. The sequence continues at coordinate 22,503 of NW_024104977.1, read as the reverse complement.
AACAGAGACTGAGAGAGTTGGTCTTCAATCTTGCATAGAGAAGCCTAAGGCATGATCTAATAATGGCCCATAACCTGAAGGGAAGTTACCATGACAGACATTTAGTTTTAATTATATTAAAATATAAATTACTGATATACTTAATATGCTAAGTGACATAGCAACATTATCTTAATGCATGATAGCCATATACAGTAATAGTCTTTCAGTGTTTCCATTTGTTTGCATTACAGTTGAGGACAGTTACATTATTTATAAAAATCTTGAGAAGAATTGTTAAGGGCAATTATTTTTGGGAAAGCAAATTCATATCTTACTCCTATTTACTGATATTTATCAAACTTTGAAATAGAATTATACAACAAAAATAATGAATGATAGAATTTTCAGGTATTTATGGCTTTGCTAACCATTTAGTGGAAATTCTTTAATTTAATATTTCATTTTTAATATAATTTGAATTTAATTAGGTACAAAGGCTTTCCCCTTAGGCAATTGTTTCTTCATCAAATAATTTTCTTAGACAGGTCATTATTCTATATATTCAGCTTAAATGTTACTTTTATAAATGTCAAGATATTATTTTGCATTATAATCTCTATTTCCATCATGGACAATACATTGTTACATGCAGTATTTTTTTTCCAGATATTTCTTCAGATAGTTATTGAATATGGGTGGCATTAAAAAGATCCAAATTCTCTATTTGGAACAAACTGGGGTCCAAAGAAAATCTATCTATTAATTTGCCTGCCTTTTAGTATAATCTCACTTATCATTAAGTGGTTTACTTTGTTTATGTTTAGGATAGTAGTCTAGGTTGCATTTCAAGATGGAAAGATACTTACTTTGGGCATCCTAGAGGTTTGTTCTCTCTTTCTTTCTCTTGCTCTATAACTACAGAGAGAACTTAAGTTAACTCAATTTTGGGACCGTACTTACAAAAGTATTTCATTGACTGCAGACAAGATAAACAGCAACTGGGAAAAATAGTAAAAAATTAACTAAAAAAAAATCTGTAACAAATATTTCTAATTTGTTATTGTATTTTTTTTATCAGTACTTTTCTTGCTTTTAATTCTCACTATTCTCCTTTGTTATTAATTGCAATAAATTACATTAATTTCTTCAAGTTGAGTCTATTTTGCCTGTGACAATAATTGGTGAGCGATCTCTCTGTCCTTATCTGGACCCACAAGCTCTCTAATCATATTTTCTCCCCCTGTCCTATTGAGGAGAGGAAGAGGTAGAATGGCTTGGTGGGCACCTGGCATCCAGTCAAAGTCAACCCACCATACCCATTTTCTTCACTTGCTACTGTCCTGTAAGGCTTATCATCACTGTCCAGAGCATTAACCTCTTTACATCTTATTTAAATGAATTGATAACTCAGAGATAACTACAACAGCACAGAAAAGTATGCAACTTCCTTGATTCTATGAGAGGGAATTTTCCTTTTAATCAGAAGTACAATGGCAAAACCTCCTTTATGGAGGCAGATGTAGAAAACTACAGAAAATTTTGACTACATGAAACGCAAAAAGACGGGTTTTGTTGGAGGCTAATGACATGTTTCAAATGACATAAAACTTAGCCAGTTATCTGTGATACATAACATAGGGTACTTAAACCAGGAACTAGTCTAAGTCTAATTAAATTTTAGGCATCTTTTTTATCACTTCATATACTCTAGAGAGAGGGAAGGGAAAGATTCATACAAACTGTGGTGGAAAGCAGAATAATTTCCAACCACATTAATTCACACAGTTCATAAACTTTAATATCTGACATGACTAAAATAGTGTAGTTACTATTTTAGATTCATGAGTCCAGCAGATAACCAAATGAGAAACTTTCTATACCTATTTAAAAGAAACTCAAAACTTTTCCTCATCTCAATAACAGTAATGCCCAATTCATTGTGTTAGTCTTACACTTACAGGATGCACACTCTTCAATAGCACAAACTAATCCTATAAATCTCTGATACCACGAAAATCATGTTGAAATTATATTTACTTTACATGTACATAAATGTGTGTTTGTGCATGTGAGTGACTGATCAAAAAGTCCCTACCATGGAAGGAGGCTCAGAGGAGATGAGCACAGGTATGCACTAGTGAAACTCAGAGTAGAATATGAGGAGTGAGCACAGCTATTGCAAAGAAAGAAGAACGTATCTCAATAAAAAAGGGCACCAGAGGGTGGTCTGAAGACTATTGCTTCAGATAAATGCATCAGCTGTCTCTTTATCAGTTGGGTGGATCAGCTGTTTGTGTAAACACCCTTTGCTGAGTGAATCAAGAGAAGATGATGTCTTCCTGATTTAGACAGGCCAACATATACAAGGATATACACGGCTTAGCCAAACATAAAGTGGGGGAAAAAAAAAAGAGTGACTATCAAAATTTATTTTGAAGAGAGCACCAGGTTTGAATCTATGTATTCTTTCCCAGTGGCTGGGGTTGCCCGATGACATGGTAGGGAGCATCTAGAGATTGGTCATGGGAATCATGTTGTATTGTGACCTAACTGCATACTGCAATTGTCATGTGGTGTTTATGCTGTGTTTTCGCTACACTGTTGTATAACTCTATTAAATCAAGCAAAGCATCAAGTATCTTCAAATAAGTAAATCTGGTGTTATAGCCTGCGTGAAATATCTAAAAGAACCTGGTCAGATAGTATTGGACTCTGACAAGATATTCTTATTCCCTCTGGGAAAAACAAAATTCATGTAGCATTAATTCCATGAAATCCAATGTATTATTTAGAAAAATGTGATTTTTGCAAGAGCTGGTTTGTAAACATTAGAATTATTTGTTGTTGTCATCTGTCTTATTTTAATATTCGCTTTTCAGTAAGACCTTCAAGCATTTTTTTCAAATAAATTTTATTAAAGTCCTACACCCAATGCAAAACTGCTTAATTTTTAGCCTAAAGTCTTTATATTAATTTCAGTAAGCATGAATTTGCAGGAAAAAAGAATTAATATTTATATTTCAAATACAAAGCACACAGTTATGTTTTTTGCTTTCCTATTATGTTCTTGAGATTGTATTATGCTTTTTGCAAGGGAAAAGCCACCTCAGTTTTACCATTTATAGTACCTACTTCCCTTTAAACTGTATCATGGTCCTGGAGTTAGATTATATCCTTAAAAGAAATAAAGCATAAATAGAGCTTACCTTTCCATCTCCCCAAATAATACTTATCTATATGCTAAATATTTATCTTTGAGGATAAACATATTTTTTGCTTTGGATCAATGGAAAACCTTGTACTTAATATTTTTAAAGCTTTATTTCAGCAAATTCTTTAAAAACATGAGATTTACGACAAATAACCAAAAATTCCTGTTAAATGCTTAGTGGAACTAAGCTTCCATGGGTGTAATTTTATGGCTTAGATGTGCCAAGCAATAAACCTGAGATTTATATTTAAAGGCATTTTACCTATGTCCATGAAAATCTAATTTTTTTCATTTTTCTAATGCAGGAGAAGATGATACATATTTTACTGTTTTATTTCAGTTTAAATGGGCTATTTTTGAAAGGATTAATTTCCTGCTACTGTTGATTATTGTTTTATTTTCACTTCTCCAATTAGAATGTTTATTTTACAAAAGATTTTTTCTAATTTTTCACCTTTTCTAAATGAAGATCTCATAAACAAGTAATTTAAAAGGAAGATGTGTAATCACTACTGTATGGATGTATAGTCTTTGAGATATCATCAAAATTTCCTGTGTAACTGAAAGAGAATCTCAAGGAGAGCTCCACTGTGGCCTCCCCCCATCACATTTATTTAGATTTTTTAAGTTGAATGATGCCAGAGACTAATTGTAGCACTATATCTGATGAGAAACTTGTTTAAACATGTCTTAAAATGGCTCTTTGTGGTCCCTTTGCAAACACGTGTTTCTTCTTCCCAACACCCCCGCACAGCAACTGTTATCTCCCATGCAGGAATGTCCTGGGAAAGGTGTCCTGAGGCGTCCCATTGGTCCTTTGTTTAACCCCTTCCTATTGGCTGTTGACCCTTTACCTGATGGTTTTTTCTGTGTGACCCTGAACTTGTGATTGGTTCCCCTTTGACCCTCCTGGCCTTATAAACCCCTTCCCAACAATAAACTCTCTCTTGCCTCCTCTCCATGCCATGGAGCCACGTGGGTGCTGGGGGGAGGGGAGGGCACCTCTCCCCTCCAGGTTCGGGGCCTGAAAAACCCTGTTTCTGGAGTCCCCCTTCCCCGTCCACCAAGACGTCGGAAATGGTTCTTCAGACGGAGAAGGAGCTAGAGCTGGGCTCCCCCATGTCGTGGATGGGGAAAGGGAAACCCAGAACTAATATTTAAATTTTTAAAAAAATTGCAAGGTTTTCAAGCTGAAAAAAATATATCAACACTTTTGAGAATGCTGTTGAAAGTCAAAATGTTATTGACAAACTGAAGGCACCAAATAATATAAAGGCAAGTGATAAGCCTAAAGTGAAATTAAATGCCTATTTACAAAATATGGAAAAACCGCCCTAGGAACAGTGCGTGTAAAAAGGATTTGAGGACTAGACTGATAAAAGGATGAATATTAGACAACACGTGAAAACAAAGAAAAAAGCTGGAATAGTATTTGGAGAGGTAAGTACTCATAAAAAGCTGTTACTCCCTTTTACTTGACATTGCTAAGGACCCTGAGGGAACACTACACAATAATAATTGCCACTTATAGAGAGTATTAGAAGGAAAAAATAGGACACAATCTAGACAAAAGCAAAAGAAATACTATGAGGTCTGGAAAACATGATCTAGGTAAATTGATGGGGAGGAGTGGGTGGCAGGGGCATGCTAAAGGAAACCTTCCTGGAAGAAAGGAGAGCAGGGGGACATGATAAATCTTCCAAAGCACAAACCACCAATAAACCAGCCTGGATTCATACTTAGTGATGTATATACATATAGGAGGGAAGTGTAAAGGAGTTAGTTTGCTAGATTCAAATACATACCATGTTAACTAGCTGTGACTTGATCCATACCAGTTACCTCTCTTCCCCTCTGCTGAGGAAGCTCTTGAGTGCTCCTCCTGGAAGAGTCTCAGAGCACACACTTACCTCCATTTTGAAACTCCCACTCCTGGAAGCACTACGGGTGGGAGACTTTCTCATCCTGAAGGAGTTCATGACTATGAATTAAATCCTGAATGTTCATGAGAACCTAATTGACACAATGCATCTGTAGGAGAGAGGATGTTCATTATAAATTCTCATTGGGCTGACCAGGGACACCAGATTCTGTGTCAGGGAGCTCTTGTTCTTTTGTTGTAGAGTCACCTTAACTCCAGAAACTAGCCTACTATTTAGACTCAAAAAGTGTTTGCTAACAATCCCTTAAATTTTACAATATGTTTCTCAAAAGTGTTGGTTTAATTTTTTACAGTACACTTCAATAAGCTCTCAACTCCCAGATCAAACTTCACAAAGTTTGGCCAACAAACCACAACACACCATCTCTCAAAGGTGCTGGTTAACAAGTCACAACACACTTCCATAACCTCCCCACTCCCACAAAAAACTTCAGCACAGAGTACAGGGGTAGAATATGATACCCAGACAAAGCAGGGGAGGAGAGAAATAAAAACAAAAAAGAGAGAAAGAACAAAGAGCATTGCCAGTCCTTAGATCCCATGTTGGTCTTGCCATGGGGAAGGTCTGAAGCTGGAGTAGTGAGGAAGAGGAAGAGAGAAGGATCGATTCACTTCCTTTTATAGTTAATGTCTCTTATGTAAACTAGACTTTTTGCGCCACTTCGTTTCCACATGCCCATCCAGTTCTTTTGAGTGAGTCCTCCTCCTCTTCGCCTCCTCCAGTGGCAGGGGTGAGCGAACAGGAGTCTCAAGGTGGAACAGGAAGTTGGATCAGAGCAGTGCTTCATGGGACTCTTTTCTGATGGCAACTTTCTGGTCACAACAGTCCAAATGTTTGAGACAAAATGTGCTTACGTCTGATCTTCCACACTACTGAAGAACAGAAATTCAATCAGTGGGTCCTCGTGGCTAATAAATATCATTGGCCTGTTACAGGATGAGGATGGTCACCTCATAAACAGGGAGAGAGACAAGGCAAAGGTGTTTCATGCATTCTTTGCCTCTGTCTTCAGCACGGATGATGGACCAAGGGGGTCTCAGTGCCCTGAGCTGAAGGACCATTATTGGGAGAATGATCAACTCCCACTCAACCCTGAAACTGAGCAGGATCTGCTGCTCCAGCTGGATCCCTACAAATGTATGGGCCTTGATGGATTCATCCCAGAATCATCAAAGAACTGCTGGCTGATTTCATCACAAAACCTCTCTCAGTGATTTTTAAGTGGTTTTGGGAATCTAGATTGATCCCAGTCGACTGGAAGCTGGCAAACATTGTCCTGATTTTCAAGAAGGAGGACCCAGGAAACTACAGGTCTGTAAGTCTCACTTCAGTGCCTGGTAAAGTTTCCTGGAGAAGATTATTCTGGGAAATATTGAAAAACATCTGAGGGACAACACAGTCATTGAGCACAGCTAGCAGGGCTTCATGAGAGGAAGTCCTGCCTATCCAACTGGATTTCCTTTTATGACAAGGTAACCCACTTAGTTGATCAAGTAAAGCCAGTGGATGCAATCTTTTTGAATTTCAGTAAAGCTTTCGATACTGTCTCTCACAGGATCCTTCTGGACAAAATGTCCAGCACAGAGCTGGATAAACACATCATGGGCTCACGAGTCGAGCGCAGGGGGTAATAGTGAACGAAGGAACATCAGACTGGTGACCCGTCTATAGTGAAGTTCTGCAGGGCTCCGTCTTGGGCCCTGTGCTCTTCAACATCTTCAAAAATTACTTGGATGAAGGACTGGAAAGGATACTAAGTAATTTTTTGTATCATCTGCAAGTTGGTAGATGATACAAAAGTGGGAGGAGCTGTTGACTCTCTCAAAGGCAGGGAGGCTCTGCAGAGAGACCTCAACAAATTAGAGAACTGGGCAATCACCAACGGTATGAAGTTCAACAAGGGGATGTGCCGAATTTTGCACATGGGAAAGGGCAACCCTCAATGTTTGTACAGGCCGGGGAACGAGATGCTGGAAAACAAAGGGACCTGAAGGTCCTGGTCAAAGGCAAGTTGAATATGAGTCAGCAGTGCCCTGGCAGACAGGAGGGTCAACTCTGTCCTGGGGGGCATCAGGTAAAGCATCGCCAGCCATTCAAGGGAGGGGATTGTCCTGCTCTGCTCTGCACTAGTGTGGCCTCGCTCGAGTACTGTGTGAAGTTTTAGGCAACACAGTATAAGAAGGATATAAAGCTATTAAAGAGCATTCAAGGAAGGGACAAGAAGATGGTGAAGGGCCTTGAGGGGAAGCCCTATGAGGAGCAGCTGAGGTCACTTACTCTCTTCAGCCTGGAAAAGAGGAGATAGAGGGGAGACTTCATTGCAGTCTAGAACTTCCTTGTGAGGGGAAGAGGAGGGGCCTGTCACTGATCTCTTCTCTTTGGTGAGCAGTGACAGGACCCAAGAGAATGGCCTGAAGTTGTGTAAGGGGAGGTTTAGGCTGAATATTAGAAAAAGGTTCTTCACCCAGAGGGGGGTTGGTTGTTGGAACAGATTCCTCAGAGACGAGCTGGAACATACTCTCAGGTACATAGTGTGACTCTTAGGGATGGTCCTGTGTGGGGCTGGGGATTGGACTTGATGACTCTTGTGGGTCCTTCCTAACTCTGCATATTCTGTGATTCTGTGTAATCCCTTGGTTTTCCTGCACATGCTGTGTGATGGCACTCAAGATGATCTGCTCCATGACCTTCCCTGGCACCAAGGTCAGGCTGATAGGCCTGTAGTTCCCTGGACCCTCCTTCCAGCTCTTCTTATAGATCAGTGTCATGTCTGCTGACTTCCAGTCACATGTGACCTCCCCAGTTAGCCAGGATTGCTGATAAATGACAAAAAGTGGCTCAGTGAGCACTTCTGTAAGGTCCCTCAGTACTCTTGGGTGGATCTAATCGGACCACATAGATTGGTGTGTGTCTAACTGTGTGCTGACTATTTCCCCTTGTATTATGGGGGCTTCATTCTCCTCCCCATCCCTGTCTTCCAGCTCAGGGGGCTGGATAACCTGTGAACAGTTGGTCTTACTATTAAAAATTGAGGGAAAGAAGTAATTTAGTACTTCATCCTTTGTCACTATGTTTCATCCCACATCCAGTGAAGGATAGAATTTCTCCTTAGACCTCCTTTTGTTGCTCATGTATTTATAGATTTTTTTTAAAATTTCTTTTGCCACAGTAATGCATTGACACAACCCTTAGAACAGACTACTAAAAAGTAAATTTCGAAGCCATCATCTATGTGGGATGAGGTACTGTCTGAAATATAAGATATTTATCTAGTGATTTCTGTGTACAAAGCATGATATATGACTACTGAAATCTATCAATGTTACAATAAAACAATTAGCAGTAGCAGCCTGTCAGGGAATATCATACAAATAAATTGGTAATATAAATTGAAAATTGGTAACAAGGACTAACAAGAAGTACCTCATTCCTTTACCTCAGCATGAATGTCCTTCTGTCCTAATTTTGGAGAGCATAAAAGCATACACTTGTAAAGAATCTATAAACAGAAATAGATCAAACCAAACAAGTTGAGAAACACAATGGTTGCAAGCCTAGGGAGAAAAAAAATGACAGAAAAGCTTTACCCAGGAGAAGCTGACACGGGTGTACCCATTTGTTCTCTTAGAAAATAAAAACAGGAGAGTTACAAGTTCAGGGACTAGCCCAGTGGTGAGATCAATATCAATTACAAGGGGAGAAGGTTTGGCTGTGAGGCTCACATCCTGTACTAAGACACCAAGGCAGCAAAGAAAGGATCTGTTAAATATAAATCAATAACTGCATTTTCATTTCTTGCTTTTTACAACTGAAAATGCTCACAGGCCAAGGACTCATTCTTAGTCCATTCTAGCAGCTCTGCAGCAGCACTCATCTCCAGCTCCACCTCAGCTCTGTGCTGCCCAAATATGGAGGGATCTGACCAGAGCAGGGTATCATCCCATGTTGACATCCCAGCTTGGCCCCATCCTATCCCCACGGCCCTGCTGTTCTGGGGCTGTGCCTGACCCTGTTTACACTCACTGAGTCTGAACCTGAGCCCCCACCCTGGAGTAGTCTCAGCTTGGCCCTGTTCCCACTTCAGTGGGTAACAAGAGAGATTCACAAACTCATGCTTTTCTCACAGCGTAAATATTAGAAAATAAACAAACAAAAAAAATCAAGAGCAAAACAAAATCAAAAACCATCACCAAGAAACAAAAAATGAACTCCAAAGATGTAGAAATTAATGAAATATGAGAAATAACTTACACCACCACTCCTCCTCCCCATATGTCTACCACTTAATAATATTACATTGAAGTAACAGTATATAGTGTTTTGAATTGCAAAGTGGAAGACAATAAAGCAAGCAGAACTTCATCTGATCAAATGATCAATTTCAAATGGGTATTTTTGGAATCTTTTCACTGTAGGGACTTGTAAAGATTTAACTTCAGACTTTGCAATGTATCTTAAAGCAAAATATTTTTTTTGTATTAGTATAAGATCCCAGGCTCCAAGCTATGAGCTCATCGAAGGAGTTTTATTTTAAAAAACATACAAGGCACCAAAAATATCCACCCTACGGATATTTTAGTAGGGCCTTCAGTTGTTTTAATACCTTGAGAGAATGCAAGGGAGAAGACGTTATACATATTTTCTCAGGAAGTCAAAAAACACACTTTTATTGGCAAACTTTAGAAAATAAGGGAACTTGGCAGTTTAAAGCACAACATTCAAACAAAGTAACACGTTCCACAAAGCCTTGACTTAGCACATACTAACCCATACAATTTAGCAAAATGTAAACCATCTGGCTGTAAGTTACCCAAAATATCAAGAAAGGAGATTAGGAGAAGAAGTGAAGAAAGAGGGAGAGAAAGAGAGAGAGAAAGAGAGATTTATAGCTACCACGCAGAGTCCCATGCAATTTCAGCTTCCACCTGTTCAAATGGCAGGGTCTAACCATACAGACACCATGCGTCTTTGGTTTTAACTGCTCTGGCCTCCTGAGGCCACCCCCTCTCAAGCAGGACTTCTGATATTCCAGCCAATCCAGGACTGGGGCAGAGGCCGCAGCTGGTCTGGGTTGGGGCAGTGCTCCCAGTGTGCCAGTGACTGACAGCTGTTCTGGGGCTGGCCAAGGAGGCTCCAAGGGGCTGGGATATGGGACAGGGCATTATCTCACCGTCATGAAATTCAGCTTGTCCTTTCTCACACACACACACACACTGAGCCAATAATTAATATAATATTCCATGTCTCACAATTAGTAAAACTCTAATAACAATAATAAAAACTTACGGTTATTTTCCTCTTCAGTAGATTAGTAAAACATGCAAGAGAGGGTATTGATATATTGTATTATTGTAGTAAATGCTTGCATAATTCAAATTAAGTATTCAGTAATTGCAGTCTAAATTTATATTAAAGGCATGTTATGGTTGCCAAATCAAAAGGTAGAAATGCCCAGATTCGATCTTCTCAATAGTATTACTTCAGCTCCTTTGTACAAATCCTGTTATGATACAACCTTTCATTATATTATTTTTACTACGGTATTTTTATCCTATACCAGTTATTTAATAAGTTAAATTTGTATAATCAGGTTTCTAGGAAACAACAATTCCTTTAAATGTTATTTTCAGTAGAATAGGTGTTCTTTTCAGAAGATGAATAAAAGGAACAAGAGCAGAACTATTTGTTCTTGAGACTGTGGAAGCTGACTTTTACTGTAGAGGACAGAAGTCTGCTCTCTCTGCTGTAACTAATGTCTTAGAGAGAAATATGGAGCAATTCAGTCTTGTGTGTGTGTGCTGACTTTTTGTGTTTGGGGTTTTTTTCCTCTTTTACTTCTTTCTTATGCCTAGGAATAATACAAAGGAAATAATTACTACATATCTTAGATCATTAACTTTTCAGCTTTGTTAAAAGTATTGTGCTTTTGCATTCAAGGTCTTTGGGATATCTTGGGTTAAACAGTAGTAATTATCATTTCTGCTCTTCATTTAAGGTAACTGAGAAAAAAAATAATTTGAAAGAATGATAAATATACTGAGAAAATAACATTATAAACTGTTCATTTCATATTTATGCCACCTAATTCCAGGAACTAAACTAAGTTGACCAAGTTTTGAATTTTGTTGATCAGAGTTCCCTCTGTTATCAGTTGAGAGAGAAGGGGACTTCCAGTAAGGAATCCTCATATTGACCAAATCACCATATACAGGTACTTGGCTGTCACTGTTGGATAAACTTGTTAAATGCTTTTATGAAGCACTTAGAAAGAATTTACGTTTTTGATGGGTACTATTTTTCAGCTATAGTGCATGTGAGATGGAGTTATTTTAGGTGGAATTTCCTGAAGAATCTGAGATCATGAGAGAACAATTTATTCTAAACCAGCAGTGAACCTGGTAGAGAAAAAATCATTCATATATTTGTCAAATCCTCTGCCCAGCAAGGATTTTCCAAGTGGAACAGCCTACTAGTCTCTAACTTGGACAAAAACCCGTTACAAGAAAATTATTGAGAATTCTGAGGATTTTGATTGTCAAGATTTTCTCCCTTGAAGTTTTGATGTTATGCTGACTATTTTCGTCACAGTGAATGCAAACAAATATAGAAGTAATTATTATTTTATTACATATTCTAGTATAAACAAGTAAATAAATCAAAGAAAAAATAAGATGAATGGAATAAATGTGGCTTATTAGCATAAAAGAAAGTAAAATAAACCCAAATGACTTCCATAATCTTATTAATTATGTAACAATGTGCATGTTCATTTCACAAGAAGTGTTAATATAGGTATTATTATAGCGTCAATTTGACAAAGAGCCAAGCAGCTGAGAGATTTGTCTTATTGGACTTAAAAACCTTTAATGGTGTTGATAAAGGAGCATTTCATTACTAACATCAATATTTTGCGGTTTGACCCAGACATAGTATTTCTTTTTGTTTTTCTTTAAGATTTCAAGTCTCCAAAAAATTAATAGAAAAAACAAATTACAATTTGTCTTCCATGATCTACAAAATGGGTTATCTGTTAAAGCAGTAGGCATTGCCTTATGCAGTGTAAATGACCTAGTATAATGACCTAGTGTAACTGCAAGATTGCTATTGCATACTATGAGAATTAATAGAAATTTTGTTTTGAAACTGTTAATCTCTAGGGTATGTAACCTTTTGATTTTTTTTTCAGAAGAGATAAATGGATTCTATTTACACTTACTCTGACTTGGAACACTGGTTTGACTCTGTCCTGTTCTGTCCATAGATATTTGTTTGCATTTGCAAGAGTTTAAGTTGGCTTTAAGGTTTAAACAGCCCTTTAAAAGCCTATAAAAAACAAAACAAAACAAACAAACCAAGTAAGTAACCCTCTCTGTCTTTTTCTTTTCCACTTTTATGTTAAATGCTTTGCTGCCATCTGTCTACAAATTTATTTTGATTATGATTTTAAAATTTGATTAAGTTGTTAATTTTTTTTCTCAGCTTTTTCAGTCATAATCTCAAAGATGAGAAAGGTTTCCCCCAGATAAAAACAGACACACAGACAAAAAGAACCAGACTTAGGACATGGCATTTCTAATATAAAGAAAAATAAATCTAACTTCCTTATCTTCCTAGAGCCAATAAAAAAATACGTTTCACAGAAATATACCCTTCATATTTCTTGGAATTCAACATTTTCACTTTTTCAAAAATAATGAATTGGTGATTTTGTGCTTCCAGATGGAGGAATTCCAATACCAATAGCGAAAAGCTGCAACCAAGAAAAGGAGGAAAGGAGGGGAAGAAGGCTGGCTGCATTTACTTAAGATGTAAAAAAAATGCTGTTTTCCTGCAGCTTTGCAAAAAAAACCCAACAATGAGCAAGCAGAAAATATTCTTTTCCCTTTTGGGAGTAAAACATGCTATAGAAAACATGAAGACAGCTGCTCTTAGATATTAAGGAATATCTAGCTGAAATATCAAGCTTTACTTGCTATGATAATTTATTTGATTATCTTCAAACAAAATTAAACTAATTAAGAACAACATTAAAAAAAGAACTCCAGAGAGTCATTTTTATTGAAAAAATGAGCAATTCCTGACTTAACAATGACTTACTTATTCCTACAAAATAGAAAATCAGTTAGTTTCTTTGGACAAATTATATTCGTAATTATTATCTTTTAACATTTGATAATATCCTCTTTCATCTTCTGTGAAAACAAGCCGTGTACTGGCAGAAAATACTAGAAGCTAATGTTCTGGTATTAAGCAAATTATTCCATTTTGGAGTATTTTCATAGTCTGGTAATGTTTTATTTGATGCTTGGCCCCAGGCAGCTATAGAACTCTTGGTACAGCAATATTTTTAACCAACAGCAATAATATCTTGAAAGAAGAAAAAATAGTGCCACAGTGCCACAGTTTTCCTTCATATAAGAAATTCTGTACATTTATATCTGCATTATACCTGACATAGGACAGCCCTAGTGTAGCTGTGTATAACTTTGTTTTCAAAAACTTCTTCAAAACTTCTTCAAAAATGAGAACTCTCGTGGTTTTCCAGGTCTTTGAACATTTGCATTCCATCATATGCCTTATAATGATTCTTTTCTGGAAAGTTTCATTTGATAGTACTCAGCCACTCAAACAGTTTTAAGAATACTTTTCCTTTTCTACCACCATTTTGTAGAGCAGTGCTTACAGACTGGAGATAGTGATAGGAGGGGCAACATTCCAGGTAAGTGCAGGATCTGAGAGTGAGAGGGTGAGATTAGCTGTTCTCAGTGTTCTCATGACTCACATGCAAGAAGTAGAAAGGGGAAAGCAGAGCGCTTTGCATATAGTTAAGAGCACTGAGGACCCAGGAAAAGTGTATTGGTATGGACATGAAGAACTGAGAGGGTTTCGGGTCAGTAAAAGCAGAACACTGTGGGGATTCAAAGAAGGATCTTGCGAGATTGATTGAGTAACAACAAAGAAACTGAAATTTGCAGAAGACAAGTGTAAAATTATGTAAATAGGGGAAATTAATCTTTTGCACATAAAGTTATGGAATATAAACTGATCATTTTCATTCTTAAAACGTTTGTGATAGTTATGACAGGTAGTTCTAAGGAAATATCAGTTCAGTGTTCAATAGAGTTTTAAAATAGAAAAATTATTAGGTACTTTTATGAAAAGAAGTATGAAGGCTGCCTTGTGAGGTATGATTAAGCAAGCTCTAAGTGAAATTTATAAAAGAAAAATGAAACTGAAGTCAGAAAAATAATTTGTGATTTGTGAGGATGAATAGGAATTGATGAATACCATTCAAACAAGAATTGGGACCACACAGGACCTGCCTTTTTTTGCTGTCAGTTAGGTGTAGCCTTGTCTTCAATGGTATGAGAAAGTGAAGTGTTACAGTCCAGAGAGCTCAGGTTGTAGGTTTCAAATAGATATCACCAGGTTTCAGTAGTTCGGTGAAGTGGACAGAGTCCAGCAGTGCTGGTCCTGCCCCTTTCACAAATAATCACCAGGAGAAAATGGAGGTAAAGATGCACAGAATGAAAGATGCTGCTTTGCGTGGCAGGGAGCGGTTGCTGCTGGTAAAGCTGAAGAAAATGGATGGGAGTGGTCACACCTCTTACTGCTGCTCATATTGGAATATGGTACAGCAGAGACAGATCCCTGATATGAACCTCTATGAACAGTCTTTATTATTTTTGTTTGTGTAAGTAATTTTTGGAGATATTTAGGAGTTTCCCACAGAAAATGGGAAATAATATTCAAAAAATATTCTTGTAAAAAAATCATAAATGCTTTAAAAATGATTGAGAAAAGAAAATCTGAGGCATTTGCAATTAATTGCCTTTACCTAAAGAGAATAAGGCGCTTTTATGTTTTTTTTCCATTTTGAGACAATGAAGAAAGTTGTTTCTTAAATCCTAAGGTTTTGAAATTTTTTCTTTAAGGCAATACTGTCTTATACCTGAACAAAAGAAAAAAAAGAACCAAAACAACCAAACAATACAAAAGCAAAATATCAACCACCAGTCCTGTCTAAAACTCATTTGCCTTTTATATCTAGTGAATATGTCTAATTAAGATTCAGAAGAGCTGAGAAATAGATTTTAAGTACATAGAATTATTTTATTCACCAATGAAAAAAGTGCTTAAATATCACAAATGCACATCCCAACTGAGCTATGATTTGCACTTGATAAAAGATGCTTACAGAATACATTGCAAATTCAAGACCACCCAGATTTTTCTTCTTGTTTCTTCTTCATACCAAACTTTAAATATTTACTTAACACCAGTCAGACTATTAATTGACTGATTTTTGAAATGGAGATTATATTCCCTTGAAAAAATGTCAGAAGAGGGTTTAGAAACACTATATTAAAAAAAAAAAAAAGAAAAATTTAGAGAAGAAAAATCTTGTTGAATGTCTGAAAGAACTAACCAATTCACCTACATTTTCTCTGTATGATGAAGATGCTAATTAAATAGTCACAAAATTCTGACTATAGAGATTACCACACAAATGAGTTCAAGTGTGTGATCATGAACTTGAGAGTGAAAAGAAAATCTTAAATTTCAGTCTGAAAACAGAACCAAACTATGATTGCACTGCTACCAGTATCTATTTGTTTTCTATTGAGGTAATCATGTAAACTATAAACCACTTTGTAAAAGCACTGTGGAAGCTGCATGTAAGTAGGGCATGTAAGCAGAGCTTACATGAATGCTGATCACAGAATCATGGGATGATCTCAGTGGGAAGAGACCTCTTTAGGTCCTTAGGCCAACCTCCTGCTCCAAGAAAACACTAAGATTGTTCAGTGCCCTGAACAGTTGAGTTTTGAATATCTACAGTGATGGATACTCCACAACCTCTCTAGGAAACCTATATGAACATTTGAGTACCCACATACAGAAAAAATAGTTTCATTATACTGTCAAATTCTCCCATGTTCCAATGGGTCATTTGCCTCTTGTGCTTCAGCCGTGCGTATCTGAGTCTGTCTCCTTTTTAATCTACATCTCCCCCAAACACTAAATAGTTGTAGAAAGCAAAAAAGAAGGCCTCCCCAGACCCTTGTTTTCTCTAGGCTGAACAAACTCACTTCTCTTATCCTCTCCTAGTATTTCATGTTCTCCAGCACTCTGACCAGTGGCCCTTCACTAGACTCACTCTAATTACGTCCGTGTCTTCTCAAATTGAGAAGACCAAATCTGGACACAGCACTCTAGATTCCTTCAGTCTACTTACCAGGAATTATCACCTCCCTTGACCTGCTATCCTCTTTCTTTTCTAGCTGAGAATGTTGCTGGCCTTCATTGCTATAAGGGCATATTGCTAGCTCATGTCCAATTTTATGTCAACCCAGATAAGTGCTTTTCTGCAAAGCTTATTTCTGGCCACTCTAGTCCCAGACAGTACTGTTTCTTGGAGTTTATTCTGGGTATTATTCTGACCTTGTTTTAGGTGTTTGCCTTTGTCATTGTAGAACTCTACAAGGTTCCTCAGACCATTTCTACAACCTGTAAGCTCCCTCTGAATAGCAATGCTGTCCCTTCAGTATATTGTGTGCTTTCTGCAGTTCAGTAAAATCTGAAAACTGGCTGGAGGTCCATTCTGTCCCATCATCTCAGTCTTTAACAAAGCCGTTAAACAACACCAGCCCTGACATTGATCCCTGATGGATGTTACTAGCAAGCAGCCCATCATTCAACAGTTCAAGCAAAGATGTGTAAATGAATGACTGTGAATATATCCCTACCAACAGAAGATAAGGTTTTGCTTATGATGAAGTCTGAGTGTATGAAGCATATTATAATTCTCTGACTCAGTACTAAAATGGATTTAATTTGTATTTTTTCTATGTATTGTGTGTGCTTGGTGGCTCTGGTCTTTAATGTTTGAAACCACTTAATGGATGGAATTCAGAGAGGTAAAAAAACCACCAAAGAAATGAAAGAAACCGTAAACCCCAAACCAGGTCAGAGCAACTAAACAACAGCACTAAACAGGATACATGTCTTATCATTCTGGATCATATGAAAATATGAAGCAGACTAGGATGTCAAATTAATCCAGGATTTGAGGAGAGTCGTTATCACTTTATATATGACACTAAGTATGGTGGAAACAAAATGATACATTTTTAATGGTTTAAAAGTAGTCCCAATCCTCTGATGTGCATTTTCCACATAGCATCCATTTTGGAATGCAGATATTTTTCATTGTTATTGCTAGTTTCATGAATCAAATTCTTAGAAAAGTAGCAAGAAGCTGAGTCCAGTTGACTTAGATATCTTTCCCCTAATTGTCAAACTTTATTTTTCAAAGATAATGACATAAAAGTACAATGTAACTTATTTCAATTTTACCCTACCACTTCAGTGACACAAGTTGCCATGTCTCAGGATTTAAAGCTATATACAACCATGCTAAGTGGCTAAGAAGGATTTAGGTTATTTTAATTGCTGGGAAGAGGAACAATGTTGTGCATTTGAAAACAAATCCCAATGACAACTTTTTAAAAGTCCGTTATTAAAGTATGTAAAGAATTTATAATGAAAAATTCAAATAAAAATACTAAAGGTGGAATTAAAACATGAAAGTAAAAATTAATTGATTTATCTATTTGTCAAGTTTATACATTACCCATAGATAAGCTTGTATTATTCAAATTCTTATCCTAGATTCCATCTCACTTTAACCATTTGACGGAGGCAACCAAGGCAGGAGCTCACTGCTTTTCAAGATATCTTATATTAATTCCATCTAAAAACAATGGTAGTATCTCATGTTCATTTCTTGGTGAGAAAAAGAAATAAGAAAAAAATTTGGAGGCACTTCTGGGGCCTTAACGTAGGGATATTTTTGTCTCTTGAAATGAGACCTTGCTATTTTTCCCCCTGTAATTGAAAGTGTTATATAGCAGGTAAAGACAGCAGAAAAATTGCATAAAGATTGTAAGTGTGATATGCCTAAAAGTCATTGCATTGGATACCAACACAGATAATATAATTTAAGTGCCAACTTGCATTACACAAAGACCATGTCATGCTGTAAGCCACTTAGTGTACTGTTGGTTATCCAATCACTCTGCAAAAGAACTCCATGTATTAGAATATGAGTAACCATATAAATATATAGGTTGTATACAGGAAAAAGTGTATTCTTTAGCAGCCCCAGAATTTCAGGACCTACATACTGTTGTTCTAAATCTTGTTGTTCTGAATGTCATCTCCACCTTGATTCCCTTTTTGAATATTTGCTTTTTGAGCAAACAATAATTTTTCTGTTATCAGTCAGATAGGCTGCATCCTTCAGTTGACATCTCGGTCTTTTAAATAAAATCATCATCTAGATTTGGCTTTTTGTAAGCTTTCAGGAGTGTTGCAGAGGTCACAGAGCTCAGGGTGGAAAACAACTTTTGAGCCCGCAACTGTATTTGAGGTGCATATAATTTGCTATAATGCAGATACTGCTCTACAGAAAGTATGTCTAAGAGGAGTATATCACGGCAGAAGGTAAATGAATACCTTCTACTGAATTTACATATCTTGACATGAAAGGTGGAAAGCTAGGAAGCAAAAAACAAAGCAGACCTTTTCAAAGCAGTGTTAAACTGGGTAGAGACTATTTCTGAGAATTCATAATTTCTAAAACCTCGCCAAGTTCCAAAAGCTGCAGGGAAGTCTGATAAAAATTAATTTATTCTAAGTGCTTTGATGAATTCTGAGGATTGAACCAGTTTATTGATTTATTAATGACATGTAGCTAACAATCCATTAACTATATATTCAGGATCAACATCCTTAATGCAAAGATAAATCACAATTATAGCTAAATTAGAAAATACTAATAAACATCTACAAATATGTAAACAGCCTTGATGTGAGCTAATCCTAGCACATACACGTACACATACACACATATCTCCCCTGGATGTAGGGGTTGCCATCCCTCCTTCCTGACTTTTTCATGTCACTGTCACTTCTGATGTGCCTGATGGTGAGGAGATGTCTTGAGAGGTATGCCTGTTCCTGGAGGTGGGGGTCCCATGTGCTGTCCCCCCTCTGCCAACCTACTGCTGGATGCTAGCTACCCTGTGGTAGGCTGCCCTGTCTGGTCTGGATGGGGATCAGGGTGATATTGAGACACTGTTGGCAGGGACAGACTCCCTGTGATAGCTGCTGGTTCCTCTCCACTGTCTCTTGCTATGTCACAAATGTCCCTACTTCCTTCATGTTTCTTTTAAGACTGGCCTCTTCCAAAATGTCTGTCATTCCCTGGTTTCTGTTTAATCCTGATGATGGTTTTCCTCTTCTCAAATCCCCTCAGACAGTTTTGTGTGTTTTGTGTGTGCACAACCCCCTGGTTAAACTCACTTACCTAGCTGCTGCTAAGTGGACCATTTAACAGTGGTGGGGTACATGGGTGTCTCCACAACAGCCATTATCCTTCATATGAATATTTCCTTTCACAGTCAAGGGAGGTTTGATGGGGACCAGCAGGACTTAGGTAGGAGTTACACTTGGTTTTGAGAATGCTTATATGCAAGGCAAAACAATGTTTTACCAGAAAAGGAACTAACAAGGACTATCTGTTTCCTAAATAGGTACTAAGTAGGTTTTATTGTACATTCATATACTGTTTTCCTTTCACCCCTGTTCCCTTGTTTGCTCATGTTTCTAAATGAAAATTGCCCACAGGGGTTGTTGTGGCTTAACCTCAGCCAGCAATCAAGCACCACTTGCTTACTTCCCCACCAGCCGTATTTGGAAGAGAAATGGAAGGGTAAAAACCAGAAAATTTTTGCTTTGAGATAAAGGCAGTTTAATAGGGAAAGCAAAAGCTGCACATGTAAAGAAAGCAAAACAAAGAATTCCTTCACTGCTTCTCATTGGCAGGCAGGTGTTCAGCCATCTCCAGGAGAGCAGGGCCCCATGGCATGTAATGGTTACTTAGGAACACAAATGTCGTCACTCCAAATGTCCTCACTCCAAATATCCTCCCCTTCTTAATTCTTCCCCACCCTTTATATACTGCACATGACACCATATGGTCTGAAATGTCCCTTTGGTCAGTTGGGGTCAGCTGTCCCGGCTCTGTCTCCTCCCAGTTTCCCACACACCCCAACTTCCTTGCCAGCATGGCAGTACAGAGAGCAGAAAAGGCCTTGGTTCTGTGTAAGCCCTGATCAGCAATAACAAAAACATCTCTATATTATCACCCCTGTTTTCAGCAGAAATCCAAAACACAGCCTCATACCAGCCACTGTGAAAAAAATTAACTCTACCCCAGCCAAGCCAGCACAGGGGCCTATTTAGTTTCCTTTTGTTGTTGCTATGACATCTATGCAATACATCTTTTCTTTGCAATTATGTCTTGGCTTTCTAATACATTCAGTGGTTAGATAGTTAAGAGACAGATACAAAAGCTACTACTGCAGTAATGCATTGTTTTCAACTTTGTTCTTTACGAGAACAGAAATGACTGACAGAAGACTTAGAATCATAGAATATGCTGAGTTGGGTCACTCCATGACCCATCAGGATCATGGCGTCCATCTCCTGGCCCTGTGCAGGACACCCCCAAGAATCATACCATGTACCTGAAAGCATTGTTCAAACACTTCTTGAACTCAGGAGAGCTACTGGAGAGCTACATCTGTCATCAGCAGAGTTGTCTGGCTGGAAGCCTCTGACAAGGCTGGTTCAGTGACTCCAGCTGCTGCAAGGAAATTAACTCTATGGTGCATCAAAATCATAACTGAAGAAGCTTACACTAGTATTCTAATAACACTGGGGCTGAGGGGATCTATTTGTGCTCTTCTCCACCAGATACTGAGTCTGTTTATTTGACTTCTTGGCTCCCTGTGGATGGTAAGAGAGGAGCCCTTCCTGCTCACTCTGCCTGCACAAACTGCAATGCCACACTGTTGTGTCATGACTTTACGCATGTTTAAACTGTTGATCTTGTCACTCTGTGTTTCATCCTAGGGCTCAGGTCCCTAGGTCCTTTGCACTAGGCTTATGGTAGTTTCTTCCTGTACATTCATTTTTAGTAAAGCAGAAAGCTTCCTTCAGGGGAAAATCAAAAAACAATTATGAAAATTATTCCCTACAAACAATACGGACAATGAAAGAGCTAGTTTAACACTTCCCACCGCACCTTCCAAACTATTTAACTTCCAACAGCATAAGGTATCACAGGACAGACACTTCCCTTCTTTCATACAACACCCCATGAACACACTTCACACATTGTATCTGTGAATATGTCTTATGCATTGTGTAGAAATGCTATTCCTGTAGGCTGCAGAGCATCTTAGTTGTCATTCAGCTAGCTGGTTAGTTTGTTGACCTGCTGTTAACATCTATAAAAATGTGATAATGACTGAAAGGCCCAGAGACATGACTAGCACTCTGAGAAAAGAAGTGTGCTTGGATCACAGTCAGAAGCCAGTGGCAAAAAAATGCTTATTTAACTTTGAAAAATCCCTAGTGGGGGCATACAAAGGCTCACAATTAAATGTGTTGTTCTGATGCATATCAGCATAGGCTCACATCTGAGCTATGACAGCTTCTACAAGTTTGGGCAAGTGACTAAACATGTGGACCCTTACTTTGGCAGATATCCTAAACTTGCTTAAATTTATCTGTTAAAATCTATGGATAAATCCCATTCACTTTGTCTCAGTGTGTTTTTATCAGTTATACAAATTCTTTGTTAGCAGAGGGAAGAAGTGCTGGCCTGTAGTTTTGCATGTGATTTGTATAAAGAAATATTTATATTTTAAGTAATATAGTTCCTGTTCTCTGTAGGTATTCATGAAACCCT
The DNA here is from genome assembly GCF_003945595.2 of Pipra filicauda. Lineage (NCBI taxonomy): Eukaryota > Metazoa > Chordata > Aves > Passeriformes > Pipridae > Pipra > Pipra filicauda. The sequence goes on along the minus strand of NW_024104977.1, from coordinate 542 downwards.
TTGTACACTTTTCTTTTGCCTGGGGAGAAATATGGGTCATCTTCTCACGACAGATGTACAAGGACTGAAAACTGCCTGAAGTCCTTCTGAAGAAGCAGAAGTCTCAAGAAGGTGCAGGAAGACAGTATATGCAAGAAAATTATAATTTATTTCAAGGTAAGTTGGTTCTTGGGGTTAACAGCAACCTTCCACTGTACATACTACTCTGTGGTAAACTAATTAGTCATAAAATTATTGAGGTTGGAAGGGACTTCTGGAGATCATCTAGTAGAACTGCTGTGGTCATAGAATGGTTTGGTTTGCTAGGGCTGGTTGTTCATGCTGCTGGACATCTGACATGTCCAGGCAGGTTTTGACTAGCTCCAGGGATGGAGATTCCTCCCAGACTCAGAGTAACCTGTTCCAGTGTTTGACTAACCCCATTATGATTTTCTTTTCTTTTACATTTAAACTGAATTTCATGTAGATGAATTTGTGACTCTTGCCTCTTGTCCTGCCACTGGATACCTCTGAGAAGAGTTTGACTATGTCTCAGGGCTGAG